>NC_090624.1:2968486-2985296 GCF_004359215.1 Bremia lactucae | reverse complement strand
GTCATCTCTTATCAGTCCCGGCTATTAAAAGCCGCGGAACTGAATTACCCTGTGCATGACAAAGAGCTACTTTCAATAAAGTATGCTCTTGTCAAGTTTCGTGTGCACCTATTGGGCACCGAACCATTTGTGGTTTATACGGATCACGCATCACTGCGGACCGCAATAAACTCACCGCACTTCTCGCCTAGAATGGCAAGATGGCTCACTTTCTTCTCTAAATTAAATCTCAAAGTTGAATATAAGCCGGGTAAGTCGAATGTCTTCGCTGACGCTTTATCGCGCAGACCAGACTTCGAGGTAAGACACCAGGAAAGTGTGTCTAGTGCGAAAGCACAATTTCAGCCGTCGACGTTGGCAGCCATGAAGGCATACCACGTGACGAGCTCATTGGCCTCTGAGATAAAAGAGAGCTACAGTCAGGACGACCACTGTCGCCTGCTGTTGGATCACTTCGGCGGACGAAAGGTTTCCCTTCCGTCGCACCTGAAAGCTAAGCTCAATCGCTTTAGCTACAGCGATGGCCTGTTATGGCATCAGCTGTCACCTTGTGATCCCTTGAGAATCTATGTGCCTCATGACACAGATCTCAAGCTGATATCCTTCACGAGCACCATGATGCTCCATCTAGTTGGCTTCTGGGCCGTGAGAAGACATTCTTACGAGTGTCAGAGGAATTTTAGTGGCCACACCTATATAGATGGGTGGCCAACTATATTTGCTCTTGCGAACAGTGTCAGCGCATTAAGCCTGCACCGTTCAGCAGTGCGCCACTGAAGCCGCTACCGATTCCAATCAACTGTTGGAAGTCAGTAAGTCTGGACTTCATGTTTGGCATGCCACCCGATCTTAAGGGTCGGACAGGGCTAGTCGTCTTTGTAGACAGACTGAGCAAAATGGTGCATTTAGCACCATGTAAGACATCGATCACAGGCAAGGAGGCAGCCCGACATGAGAATTTCCAGATTTAACATGAGAACTGGTTCTAAACACAAGAATTTTTTGGGGATTCTTGAAAAGGGTGGTCAGATCTGTCCTCGAAAGAAACCGCGTAATGATAATACGTACGTGGCTATTCTATTGTGTACGCATTGCTCTGCGATGCAGCACACGAAAAGGCCCAATGAACTTGGGTAGTAGTTTTCTACTACCCTCTAATTGGGTGGGTATGCGTGGATGGCGCAAGCCATTTACGAAGAACGGTGCATGCATTGTAGACGCATGCACCGAATTATTGATGGCGAATTCAACCAAAAATTCGCCTAAACTCGGATACGATTGGATGTAACCTCGAAATATCTCTTCGAGGACGCGATGTACGCGTTCTATCTGACCATCTGTCTCTAGATGATCAGAAGTTGACATAGTCAGCCGTGTTCCGAGAGATTGGAACACGGATTGCTAAACGCCGCCGTAAACCGTGGATCTCTATCCGAGACTAATTCACGGGGTAGACCGTGGAGTTTGAACACCGTGTCGATAAAGACACGGGCACAACCCGGAGCCGTGATGGACTCTAACACTGCAACAAAATGTTCTATCTTGCTGCATCTGTCTACAAAAACAAGGATTCCATTGTTATTGTGATCGTATTCGAGAAATCCGATGACGAAGTCCATCGATACGGACTGCCAACATTCTGCCGGAAGTGGTAGGGGTCGGAGAGGTGCACAAGATGAAGGGCTAGGCTTCACCCGTTGACATGCCTCGCAAGCACGAATGTACTCGCGCACGAGCTGATACTGGCGGGGCCAGTAAAAGTCGCGACTTAGTGTGAGGTAAGTCTCTCACGTCCACGATGCCCAGTTGTTGATGCATCGTGACACTCATACATAATGCGCAAGCGCAAAGCATTATATGTTGGGACGACGATACATGGAATGTCGCCGGCAACGGCTGTGTAGTACAGTAAGCCGTTGCGTGTTGTGTATCGATCGGATGAAGATCAATATTAAGCCGGAAAATCTTAACAATGGATTTATTAAATGATCTATCAAACATAGAAGGTCCTTATCTTCAGTGTAGGCTTTCTCTGTGTCATCAACTAAGGTTGATGACGGAATACTCGTAGTAAGTGTCGCAACAATGGGATTATTTTCACTGTTGGAATGCGCAGCCGGCTCAAAATCGGGTCGAGGTGATAACGCATCAGCGACGACACCAAGTCATCCTGGTTTGTATTCCAGGGAGAAATTATACTCCGCGAAGAAGGATAGCCACCTCGCCATTCTTTGCGAGAGGTGTGGGCTATTTACAGCCGTGCGTAATGACGCATAGTCCATATATACGATGAACGATCTATCTCCGAGGAGGTAGACCCTAAATTCAGCCAATGCATATTTCATGGCAAGGAGTTCATTGTCATGGCGTTCAGCTGGTTGCAGCTGGCGCGATTGGTAACAGACGACGCGCTCTGCGCCGTCTGTATCGTATTGCTTCAACGCGCAGAATCGCTGACGTCACATACCACATGGAATGGTCTGTCTTGATCAGCAACGCCGATCAAGGCGATTGCATCAAGCTTTGCTTTATACCTTCAAAGGAACGCTGATTGTCAGCGTTCTATTTCTCGTCTTTTTCATAGAGACGAGCGAGATGAACTGTCATCTCGGCATAATTGCTTGAGTACTTGTGCAAGTACGCCGCTAAACCAAGGAACTTTCTAAGTCCCTTGGCATCGACTGGAACTGGCCAGTCGGTGATTGCCTTGATCTTTTCGGGATCAGGGCGCACGCCGTATTTACCGACGATGCACCCAAGAAGTGGTATTTCGCTTGCCGCGAATATACCTCGTTTGAACCACCTAGGGCTGAGTTCAGAGCTCGATCAGAGCTTCTGAAACTCAAGCAAGGCAAGCGTGATGTTCACGCATATACCCAGCACATACAACTCTTAGCGAGTTGTATAACAAATAACCCAGTTCATGAACACACGTTGATTAAGGTGTTCATGCAAGGTCTTACGGATGATCCTGTGAAGACCCACCTGTTTCGCTTGGAACTGGAAACGCTCGAAGAAGCAATATCTGTTGCGGAACAGGAGGACTTTAGCTTGAGACAGGCTCAAGCTAGTTCGTCATCATATCGTCCTCCAAGACGACACGAACTGAAAGGTCCAGAGCCTATGGACCTCTCATATGTCGAAAGCGAGAACCCTCGCATTTCGAACAATAAGCGATTGCAGAAATGCAATCGCTGTCAAAGGTTTGGACACTAAGCTCATGAGTGCGGTGCCCCACGCCCAGAACCGAGCGGTACAGAACGTAATTATGGACCGAATGCCAAAAAGGGCAACGGCTGCGGTACTAAGAGTGAGTGCGATGGCCTCAATTGTGGTACGGTCGTTGATACAACTGGACAAGATCACAGTGTGATTACTAATCGCACTGTGAGGTCAGCTGCCGGCGGCTGTGCTAATGCACAGACAGCGCCGAAGTAGTGACGCTTCAGGGGCTTAGTAGCGCCCCTGCAACTTTCAACAGATGCGTAACGAATCTGTTTAGACCGGTGCGAGAATTCGCACCGAGTTATTTCGAGGATGTATTCGTCCATAGCCGAGCTATGGACGGAAAGACGGACGTGGAAGTTCATAAAACTCACGTTCGTCAGGTTCTTACACTTATGCGAAAGCATAAGTTGTATGCAAATCTCAAGATCTGTTTGAGCCGGGCTTTAAAAGCCTGTAGCGACCCAAGACATATGGGTCGCGAAACTAAAGGCCCAATGCCCAAGGTTATGCACGACCTGCCAAACTTGATTGAGCGAATTCGACTTGCATTTGCTCGTCGACGATTTGACGTGCCCTTATGGCATCGTCCAACTCGACAAACCATCTCAAGAGGGAGTCTCCCCTATACTTAGAGATCTCAATCTTTAAGGAATCCGGACGAAGCGTGTGCGTCATCCCAGGTACAGGAGTCTGTACCTTTTGTAACCTCAATAGGTCTACCTGTTGAGAGCCTTGCTGATTAAACAAGGCTACCTTTTCCTTCATGTCGTCAAGTTCATGTTGTATAAACTTGGCGATGGCTGAATGAAGGGGATCTCTGTCCAAACCGGATTGCATTGCCAAGATGGCATCGCTCCCTACGGTCGAACTCATTCGTTCGGCCGCACTCCTTATTATGTCACTTAGAAGCAGAAGCTATCACGGGAAACGTGATGCGTATTTCCATTATTATCTAATATGTCCATGTTAGATGATGGAAATGTGGTCCTTGGACGGACTACAAAGTGCTACCAGGTGTAACGGGGCACTGCCGACTTGTACTGCTTCAGTACAAGTCCACTTCGCACTGCCTTAGTGCGAGTGGTGCTTCACGTCATTTCACGTACACTAGTACGTGCAGAGGAAAATTCTCTTTAATATACTTGCGTTAAAGAGTGTTAACTAATAACTGTACTAAAAAATTTAAGTTTTTCTTGTGTATCAACTTAATATTAACTTAATTATAAGCTAATACAACACATGTAATTAAGTCTTATCTGTCTTTCTCTTTGCGCGCGTCCAGCGCTGACTGGACCGCGGAGAAGTAAATATAATGGTCTATATCTACCAACGAATAAGCTTTTAGAATATTGCCATACAAAGTAATATTCCTCAAATATTATCTACCTTTTCGATAATATAATAATTAACAACCTTTAAGTCTTAATTTCATGTAGCAATACACCCCGTTACAGTGCATCTTTACATACTACGAGTCGTTCATCTTTACATACTAGGCAAAATGCCAAAATTTAGAGGACTTTCGCGATGCTACTGCTTCATGAAATGTTGAGATTATAAAAATCCGAGACTTGTGGAGGGAATACTCTTTGTTCTTAAAGGCTTCTTTACTGTGTTATTTGTACTCAGGCCACGCCTTAGCGATTCCCACTTAAGTTTCTGTTTTTTAGTGTCATGCACTGTATACCGATTATTATATGCTCGATAGATTTTGAATTATCGACTTTCACGAGACCAACAATGTAACGGGGCAATGCCGACTTGTTCTGCTTCAGTACAAGTCCACTTCGCACTGCCTCTGTAGGCGGGCACGTCTTAATGCGGCCACGCTTTACTTAGGCACACACCCTAACATAGCGAGGATGCGGTTAGACCGGCTTCTCTTGCGTGCAGTGAGGTAGTTTCGGTGAGCGCCTTGGCGACCTCACCTAACGCACTAAGTACTTTACTAAAGCGTCGTCACGGGAGCGGTAATTCGGCTCCTCATGCGCACTTACTAAGTAAAAAGTTGTTCTTAGACTAATTTATATATAATCGCATTAAATATAAGTACCTATTTTTACCAATCAAAAACGTCATTTCTTTAGATAAAACTAGTAAAGAAGTACAAAATTATAATCTTTATTAATAATTTGACTTGATAGTTTTATTATTACCAAATTGGTAATTTGGACGCAGTAAGACATCGGTTGTATTAATCGGTTAATTTTAGTTTTAATTAACCCCGCCAATCGTCACAAGACACAATGGTGCGGTGCGCAAGTAGACGCCGTACATAATTTGTTTCTAATACAATAAAGACAGTATTGGATAGAAAGTCGTTACGTAGGATTCTATTATATTATTACAACTTTAATTTTTTCCTATTCTTAAGCCTTAGAATATATCTTTAGTAGCTAAGACCTTTTAGCTACTTAGAACCTTCCTCTATACGTCGTAGACGAGGCGCTCCGCTCTCACTATAAGCAGCGTAGTAGAACTGGTAGTGTTATTAGTACTAGCAAAGGGTGCCCCGTTTCACCTGGTATCACTTCGTAGTCCGTTCAACGGCATAAGCACGTTCATAAGAAGGAGGGAGCCTTCAGCCTCCCCCTTAAGAAAGCTATCCCCGCAACGCGAGATAGGTTCACTCCTTTAAGTGACCTTGAATGGAGAGCGATCGAACGCACGAGTTCGGTCGTAGGCGGGCCAGCCGGTTGCGCCATGCTGTTCGCTCTGAACACACATGAACGACACTCGGCCATAGCCGAATTCATAGAACATGAACTCGACGGAGCCTGAAAAAAAGTAGCCATGTAGCCTTGCTTCACCAGCGAGGCTCTCAACACGCGGAGGTGTTCAAAGAACAGTGTGCCCATCATTTGAAACTGTTGAGACAGCAGCATTCGAACGCTTTTAATGAGCCTACGCTTCCGCATCAACCCGAAACCTTAAAGATCGAGATCTCTAAGTTTAAGTCAGTCGAAGGCGACTCCCCTTTAAGATGATTCGTCGAAATAGACGACGCCATAGAAGCTCGCCGTATCAGTGCTGATGCAACGAAAGTGAAATCTGGAATGTCCAACTAAGCCAGACGAGCCAAATCTTGGGCCTTAAGGCTCAAACTTCACGACCCAATATTCTTTGGGTCGTATGAGGTCTTTAAGACTTTGCTCAAACGAACATTTGAGCCGCTACGTGCCGAATCCTCGTACTGATGGTACGGGCGGAGACGCCCGAAATAAAATGTAGGATGCGTACGCATACTATGAGGCGGCTCGATCGTGTATGCATTGCCTTGACGATGCTGTACCTGAAACGGGCCGATATATCCGGGCAGCAATTTATTACTGCCTACATTTTTCACTACGTGCTTTGGAAACTTTACCGTAGGCAGTAGGACTAAGTCATCAACGTTAAATGAAAGAAGGTTTCCTCCTCCATTTTTGTCAAAGTTTCGCTTCTGCCGGTCCACCGCATCAGCGATGGAATCCTGTACGAAATTTACCACTGCTTCTCTAGCCAACAGAAAATAATCTGCTTGCACGATTTGATTTTTTGCTTTCTGTGCGACCGGCTCGCACAGAAAATCTCTTCACTGTCGGGAGTATAATCGTTTTTATTAATGATACTGTTTTTGATGCTGAGTGTACATGGGTGGCGTAAGCCATTCACGAAAAATAGTGTGTGCTTTGTAGAAGCATACACTCAATTGTTGATGGCATACTCAACCATCGGCAAGAACTTGCTCCAACTATTGAAAGGGCTGATGTATCCGCGAAGTATCTCTTCGGGATACGCCTATGCCGCTCCGTCTGACCATCTGTTTAGGATGATCAAAAGTTGAAATTTTCAACTCTGTTCCAAGAGATTTGAACACAGTTTGCAAAAACTCCGCCGGAAATCTAGGATTTCGATCTGAGACCAGTTCGCAAGGTAACCCATGGAGTTGAAATATCGTGTCAACAAAGACATTAGCACAGTCTTTGGCTGTGATCGAATCCGGTACTGCAGCAAGTTGAACTGTATTGCTCAAACGATCAATAAAAGCCAGAATAGCATTGTTTTAGTGTTTGTCGTCGGGAGATCCGAAGACGAAGTCCATGGATATACACTGCCAATATTCTTCCGGGGAACAGACAGTCGCGACTTATCGTGAGATAGTTCTTCTCACGTCCACGATGACCACTTATTGGTGCATCGTGGCACTCATATGATACTTAAACGCTTATTATTATGGGTGGGGATGACAACATGAGGTGTGCCGCCAGCAATGGCTGTGTATTACAGTAACTTTTTTTTTAATTATTGCGGGTTGTGTATCGATCTGTTGAAGATCTATTCAATTTCGACAATCCTTTTAAAGTTTGTTTGGATGGGTTTCAAAGGTAATCCATCAATCCTTGAAGAGCCTTATCTTCTTATTTAGCTCTTCTAACGTTGTCGAGTAATGTTGACGACAGAACACATGTATTCTTGAAACAGTGACCTTATGCTCACTTTTGATTGCCTAGCCGGCCCAAAATCGGCCAGGCGCGGAAGGGCATCAGCGACGACATTAGTTCGTCCTGGTTTATACCCCACGGAGAAGTTATACTTCGTGACGAAAGACAACCATCTCACCAATCTTTGCGATAGGTGTAAGCTGATTACGGCCGTGCGTAAAGATGCATGGTCCGTTTATACGATGAACGGTCTATCTCCAAGAGATAGACCCTAAACTTAGACAGGGCGTACTTCATGGCAAGGAGTTCTTTGTGATGCAAAGGATAGTTGCGTTCAGCTGGTTGAAGCTGACGTGACCGATAACAGACGACGCGCTCCGCGCCGTCTGTGTCATATCGCATTAACTCACAGCCGAATGCAAATCGTCGCTGGCGTCACAGACCACATGAAAAGGTCGATCTTGGTCAGCAATCGCCAGGATTGGCAATTGCATCGAGCATTTATTGATGCTCTTGAAGGGACGCTGACAATCAGCGTTCCCACCACTTACACTTTTTTCAACAAAGAAGAAAGAGGGGTACAGTCATTTCGGCGTAATTGCGTGAGTACTTGTGCAGGTACGCCTCTAAACCGAGGACTTTTCTAAGTTTCTTTGCATCAACTGGTACAGGCCAATCGGTGATCGCCTTCGTTGTTTCTGGATCGGGCGTACCCACGATGCACCCAAGAAGTGGTATCTCGCTTGCAGCGAATATAGACTTCTTGACATTTGCATACGACTTGGTCGTACGCATAAGTGTAAGAACCTTTCAGACTTGGGTTCGATGTACTTCAACTCCGACTTTCCGTTCATGGCTCTGCTATGAGCGAAGACGTCATTAAAATAGCTCAGTGCAAAATCTCGCACCGATCTCAACAGATTGGTTACACATCCGTTAAATGTCGCAGGGGCATTACTAAGTCCTTGTAGCATGACTAGCCGCTCCCATAGCATTCCGCTGGGGGGCGTTTACTGCTGTGAGCGGAATATCTTGTTCACGCATAAGGATCTGATAGAATTCATCCCTCAGATCCCTTGACGAAACATAGTTCTTTTTAACATAACATCATTGATTACGTCTATTTGTGGTATCGCCGTTTTGAGCCGGTATAGTCGCAGCGTTCAGTTTATTGAGTGCATGCACTATCCGCCATCCTCCTGTGGCTTTACGCACATAAAAGGTCAGAGAGCTATGTGAGGAAGTTGATATCCTCACATGGCCCGTTGCTAAGCGTTCGGCAAATAATTTGTTGATCACTATGTCTTGCTCACGAGGGAATGGCCAATGCTTCATATCACAGTATTAAGAACCTAAATTAGGTCGATTTCGTGTCGAGTGCTTTTGTCCTTAAAAACTCGCACGATACTGTTACAGGGAAGCCATTTTAATTTTTATATAGAGGGTTTGCCTTCAAAACTCCCAGGATTTGGACGTGAGACGTTCAATTCGAGTCTTCTCATTGAGGACATTTTCGTTCATTAATGTGCTTCTGAAAACCCGTTCGGTCTCAGGAAATACACTTGCCGACCAAATATCGGCCACGTTGTTGTCATTTGTAAAACGTACGCAGAGCTGCTTGACTTTGCCACTACCCAGATCACGCAAGAACTGTTTCGGTTCAAGCGTTGGCAATTGAGTTATCTCCGAAATTAACTTTGGAGGCGCTATTAGATCAACTGTAAAAGCGCCTACACTTGATCCATTGCTTACTACGAGATTTATTGTCTCAGTTTCCTCTGTGGAATTTATTTTCAAATATACCTGGGAACCTTTCACCACAGGTTTCCGGAGACTTGTTTTCACAGATTCTTGGGGACTTATTCCCTGAAATTTTGTTGGAGAGTATCCTCCCCGACTGCCTCTAGCTGTGGTTGCGCATCCTTAGCGACATCATCTACAATCGACTCTCCAGTCGATCTAGGATTAATGCACTGTCTCTTGTAGACAGGAAATTTAAATGTTTCTGGATGTTGCTTTTCAAGCAATCATCCTTGTTTCGTACCACTCAACTTATCCGACTGTTCGAACTTCGACGCTGCCTGTAGCCGTCGGTAACAATGTCCATGTTACAACAATGTACCTTCGACGCTGCCAGTGCTTGTGCACACAACCGTCGGGATCTAACTTCACAATGTGTTGGGTAATCACACTGAGGTCTTATTCAATTATTCTAACGACCTACCCGCAAGTGAGGCCATCGCACTCACTCATAGGACACTCACACGCTTGTGGACGCTCGAAGACGTTCAGCAGTTGGCTATCTGATGAACAAGAGGCAGGCATTGTCACGGCTTGATGCTGCCACTTTATGCACGGCTCGTAATTTCTGAGCCATGGTAACCCAAGGATGACATCAAATTTGTCATCCGAATCCAGAAAGATGAAATCGTTATCGTACTGTTTACCCTTTTACGTGTTATGATTGAAACCTACACTTTTTTTACTGCTACAAATGCGCCTGTTGCTAGGCGCACTATCATCCTCGTTAGAGGGATACCGCGCTCAACGAACTTGAGTCTGCGATCCTCTAGCGTTTGGCGTCAATTGAAATTGTTCGACGCGCCACAATCGACTAGGGACTTTAGTGCATTTTTTTGCCACATTTATTTTCAAGGTGATGATGTTAATCTCATCACCTGAGGCAGTTACATACAATATCTGTGTATGAAGAGCAACTTTCGTCAAAGGCTTGCAAAGTCTTGTGGGTGTGCTGGATCAGTAGGGCTCTGCGCACTTACTGACCCCAACCGTTTTTCTGACGATACGCCTCGCCGTTACGATTTCGCATCAGCGTCAGATCTGCGTCCTCCGCAGATTTTTATTGGGAGCTCGATCGTTTCGCTCAGTGTTTGGAGGCACTGGGTGCGGAGCACTTTACCCATAAGCGTAGAGGCCCGTCTTTGACAACGATTGCGTTTTTGCTTTTGTTTTTGACTTCTTCCGATTCTAGATAACACTGGAACGGACACTTGGACGTACTACAAAGTGCTACCAGGTGTAACCGGGCACTGCCGACTTGTAATGCTTTAGTACAAGTCTACTTCGGACTGCTTCAGTGCGAGTGGTGCCTCACGTCACTTCACGTACACTGCTACGAGCAGAGGAAGTCTCTTTGGAACTCTTGCTTTAAAGGGGGTTATTTAAAATCTGTATTAATATATTAAAGTTCTTCTGTCCTATCTACTTAATACTTACTTAATTATAAGCTAATACAAAACATGTAATAAAGTCTCATTTGTCTCTCTCTTTGCGTGCGTCCAGTGCTGACTGGACCGCGGAGCAAGTAAATAACCAATCGTAGAACCCAAGCGGTTCTTGAGAGATCTGCATAGTGTCAGAATCAAGCAGATCTGCGCACTTGTCACAAAAGATGAATACGTAACCGATATTCGGTCAGCGGTAATTTTTTGCAGAGAACGAACGGGTTCTCAGCAGCTCATCGATGGACGAAAGTGTCCTCGATGTGAAGACTCGGATTGAGAGATATGCTACTTAATACTGGGAGTTACTTTAGACAAATCCTGTATACAAGGATTTCATATAATTTAAAATTGTATTTTTCAAAACAGTTTCATGCGAATTGCCTAAGGGTAAATGCACTCGACACGAGATCGAGATCAAACCGGGCTCGAAGTACTGTGTCATGAAGCAGTGACCACTGCTTCGTGAACAAGTACTAACGATCGATAAATTCTTTATCGATCGATTAAAAGCGGGCCATGTGAGGGAGTTAACCTCCCCACATATATCTCCGACCTTCTGTGTGCAAAAGGCCACAAGAGGGTGGCGGATACTGCACGCATTCAATAAACTGAATGCTGCAACGGTACCGGCTCAAGCGCCGATGCCTAGAAAAGACGTAATCATAGATGGTATGTCTAAGAGTACCATCTCTATGGAACTGATGGATGGATATTATCAGATTCTTATGCATGAACGGGACATCCCGTAGACAGCAGTGAGCACTCCCTGTGGGATGCTCTGGGAATGGCTTGTAATGCCATAGGGGCTTAGTAACGCCCCTGCAACTTTCAACAGATGTGTAACAAATCTGTTGAGACCAGTGCGAGAATTCGCACCGAGTTATTTCGACGATGATTCATCCATTGCCAGGCTATGGACGGAAAGACGGATGTGAAATTTTATAAAACTTACGCTCGTCAGGTACTTACACTTATGCGAAAGCATAAGTTGTGCGCAAATCTCAAGAAGTGGTCTTTCGCTTGCAGCAATTAACGACTGATCAGTTCCAGTCGATGTCAAGAAACTTAGAGAGTTCCTTGGAATAGCGGCGTACTTGCACAAGTACTCCCGCGATTATGCCGAGATGACAGTTCATCTCGCTTGTCTCATGAAATCGACGAGAAATAGCCAGGGAATGCTGATTGTCAGCGTTCCTTTGAAGGAATCAAGCAAAGCTTGGTGCAATCGCCCATCTTCGCGATTGCAGATGAAGACAGACCTTCCATGTGGTCTGGGACGATAGCGATTCGCAATCGGGTATGCGTAAATGCAAAACGATACAGACGGCGCGGAGCTTGTCGTCAGTTTTAAATCACGTCAGCAGCAACCAGCTAAACGCAATTACGCAGTGCATGACAAAGAACTCCTTGCCATGAATATGCTCTGGCTAAATTTAGGGTCTATATTCGAGAAGATAGACCGTTCATCGTATATACGGACTATGCATCACTACGCACGGCCGTAAATAGCCCACACCTATCGCAAAGAATGGCGAGGTGACTATCCTTCTTCGCGGAGTATAATTTTTCCGATGAATATTAACCATGACGCCTTAATGCCGTCGCTGATGCGCTATCACGCCGATCCGATTTCGATCGGCAGTGCACTCCAACAGTGTAAATAATCCCACTGTTGCGACACTCATCACAAGTGTTCCGTTATCAACTTTGTTTGATGACATAAGAAAGCCTACGCAGAAGATAAGGAACTTCTGCGTTTAATGGATCATCTGGTGAATCCATCCAATAAATCTTTTAGAGATTTAGCGGCTTAATATTGATCTTCATCCGATCGATACACAACACGCAACGGCTTACTGTACTACACAGCCATTGCCGGTGACACTCCACGTGTCGTCGTCCCGACTCACAACGATTTGCGCTTGCGCATGTATGAGTGTCACGATGCATCAACAATTGGGCATCGTGAAGTGAGAGAACTAATGTTACAGTAGGTCGCAACTCATACTGGTCACACCAGTATCAGTTCGTGCGCAAGTACATTCGTGCTTGCGAGGCATGTCAACGGGTGAAGCCTAGCCCTTCATCGCGTGCACCTCTCCAACCTCTACCACTCCCGGCAGAATGTTGGCAGTCCGTATCGATGGACTTCGTCTTCGAATTTCTCGAATACGATCACAATAACGATGGAATCCTTGTTTTTGTAGACAGGTGCAGCAAGAAGGTACATCTTGCTGCAGTACCAGAGTCATCACGGCTCCGGGCTGTGCCCGCGTCTTTATCGACACGGTATTCAAACTCCACGGTTTACCCCGCGAACCGGTCACCGATAGATATTAACGGTTCGCGGCGGAGTTTCAGCAACCCGTGTTCCGCTCTCTCGGAACACGGCTGACTAAGTCAACTTCTGATCATCCAGAGACAGATAGTCAGACGGAACGCGTAAATCGCGTCCTCGTAGCGACACTTAGAGGTAACGTCCAATCGTATCCTAATTAAAGCGAATTTTAAACAATATTGAATTCGCCATCAATAATTCGGTGCATGCGTCTAAACCTCATACACCGTTCTTAGTGAATGGCTTACGCCATCCACGCATACCCTCCCAATTAGAGGGATCCTCTAGTTTAAGGTTGGTGGACTCGCACGAGCAAAATTATTTCTGGCTCATGCTCATCACACGTCGAAGTTACCAACGACGCGATTGATGTCGATGTCGAAGCGATCGACATCGAAGATGAGAAAAATCTCATGGCAGTATCCACAAAGCGCACTAAAAAAAATGAGTCAGCAGAGGAATTTCTGCTGCCTCGAGAATGAGTAGTCCGTTTCGTACAAGATTCTATTGCTAACGCAGTGGACCGTCAGGCACGGAATGCAGACAATCATGGAAGAGGAAATGTTCATTCATTTAATATTAATGATCTAGTGCTACTATCTACTGTAAACTTACCTAGGCGAGTAGTCACTAATGTGGGTAGCAGTAAACTACTACCCAAGTTCATTGGGCCTTTTCGTGTGCTGCATAGCAGAGGCAATACGTACACAGTAGAATAGCCACGTAGGATGCGAACGCATCCTAAGGTTTACGTTGGTCGGCTCCACCCGTACCATCAGTACGCGGTTTCTTTCGAGGACGGATCTGACCACCCTTTTTAAAAATCCCTAAAAGATTCGGTCACAAACCAGTTCTCATGTTGAATCTGAAAATTTTTCATGTCAGGTCCGAAAATCCTCGAAACTGCGATGAGCTGACGGTAGCTCATCACGAAGAGCGTGATACTTTCGTTCGTACTCCAACATAGAGAACGCACACTTCGAACGGTTGGATCACCGTTCGATATCATGCGCTTGCACCGTCTGCTCTAACGAGCGACGCTTACCGCGCTCGTAATAAAGTCCCTCCTCCAAATCATGGAGAAAGCAATCGAGTTTGTCGATCTTCGACTCTAGATCCGACACATGGGTCGGATCTAAGTTTTCCTCCTCCACCACAATCATTGGTGGATTCCCACGTTGGTCAATGTTTCCTTGTGGAACGTATTCTAAACCACCTTGATGTGAAGGGGCAGCGAACGAGTTATATGGTTCGCTGTCGCGGTTATCCACCTTCGCATGACAGCTGGAAGCCTCGTTCCCAGCTATTTGTTGACGTTGAGGGCCTCGTCCGTCAGTATGACGATACTAATCCGATGGATCCGAAGGTCCATCGGAAAGCACGCACCCCTAGCACGTGAAATTCGATTACAAAGCGTCAATCGCATCACGCATCTCGATAGAGATGCGAGCCCTTCCCCAGGGCGAAGCATGGGAATAAACATCCCTTTTCACTCGTTCCGTGGTGTCGACACAACACGTACAGGGATCACTCCACGTAGGAATTGGAAGTCCTGCCCAACGTGACAACCGATGCAATTTATACCTTGCACCGGTTGGAGTTCTTTTCTCAAACTTAACGCGAATCGCGTTAAGTGTTCGAAGCCAGGTTTCGCGTCCAATGTCTTTGACATTGCGAATACACGCGCTCCAGGCTTGCATCAACGAGATTTTACCTCACTTATTGTTGCCACTATACTATCGATGCTTAAAAAGCATCGAGATAAAATTCTCCCTCAACGCGAACGTTCTTTGCGCTGGGATCAAGGCCATGATACTTTGTCGCAATAAATAAGGGATATTATTTGTGAGGAGCAGTCTCTCCAGACAAGCTATTAATTAGCTGTTTCGGGCAAAAGCCACGGCTTCTTCTCAGGGGCAAGACGATACATTTTAGTGTCTAAGATCCCCTGAGTGGTACCCACTGAAGCAAGGGTACCAGAAGAACTTTATTTCGATGGCTTACGCCATCATCATTACCACGCACAGAAATAAGTGCGGGCGACGGCACGGGAGACGGTGCTGGCGATGAGGAATCATCCTTATCGTCGGAACCGAACATGCTATAGCGAATGCCACCAGCACGTCTACTCGAATAAGCCACCTCATTCGAAGGCTCATAGTCAACTGCCTGACGACGATCAGGCGACTGTTCTACTCTCCCCGAGTCGGTCATTATGTCCGACTCGCATTCATAGTCAATCTCCAAAGAGGGATCGCACTGACGTGGTGACTCGCCACGTGCACCCGCAACATCTAGTGTTGCGGGAGAAGATGATACTACGGCAGATGAAACTCTGCTGAAAGAGACAATAATGCGTCGCCCGCGGCTGGGTGTACCGAAGCCGAAAGCGCCGCACTACTCGCATAACGCATGGACTCGTTAACCATGCGATATAATTGAAAATGATGGCTTTGACCAATTAATATTGCTTTTTAATAAAGTGGTCTTACAGTGACCACTCTACCCAATGACAGTCAGAGTGATTGCCGTTAAAGGGAAGGGTGATGTAACGGGGTGTATCGTTACATGAAATTAAGACTTCAAATTTGTTAATTAATACATTATCTAAAAGGTAGATAATATTTGGAGAATATTACTTTACATGGTAATATTTTAGAGACTTATTTATTGGTAGATATTGACTATTACATCTTCTTTCTTCGCGGTTCAGTCAGCGCTAGACCCGCGCAAAGAGAAAGACAGATAAGACTTAATTACATGTTTGTATTAGATTATTATTCAAGTTAGCATTAGGTAGATAGACAAGAAGAACTTAATTTATAAATACAGTTATTAATTAATCCTCTTTAACGCAAGTGTTTTAAAGAGAGTCTTTCTCTGCACGTACTAGTGTACGTAAAGTGACGTGAGGCACCAATCGCACTGAGGCAGTGCGAAGTGGACTTATACTGAAGCAGTACAAGTCAGTAGTGCCCCGTTACACTGACAGCATGCTTAAACAAAGGGGATATAAAGTAGCTGCTTCGTACGGTAAAGTAACGCGCGCACTCATTATGCAGGTATATGAAATCCGGTCTAGCTTGCATTATTCTAGAGACGAATACAAAGTGGGAAAAGTACATTAAGTATTATGCTTGCTTGGTGAGTATACTATTGCATGGCGTGAATATGAAGCAAGTTGAAGAGAAAGATAGCAACTCGCACTGTCACCCCTGATAGTTATATGTCTCAAGGTGTAGGCGGGCACGTCGTAATGCGGCCACGCTCCTACTAGGCACACACCCTAGCACAGCGAGGAAGCGGTTAAACCTGCTTCTCTTGCGTGCAGTGTGGCAGTTGTGGTGGGCGCGTTAGCGACCTCGCCCAACACACTAAGAACTCTGGTCAAGTGTCGTCACGGGAGCGGTAATCCGTCTCCTCGTGCGCACTTACCAAGTAGGAAGTAGTTTTCAGACTGATTTATATTTAATAGAATTAAATACAAATACCTATTTTTACCAATTAAAATGTTATCTCTATAGATATCATTTAATATGTATTGCGAGCGTATCTTTATAGATACCTCGCGTAAC
>NC_090624.1:2928757-2954761 GCF_004359215.1 Bremia lactucae | reverse complement strand
TATCAGGCGACTGTTCCATTCTCCCCGAGTCGGCCACTTCATCCGACTCGCACTCGTAGTCGACCTCCAAAGAGGGGTCGTATTCACGTGGTGAATCACCACGTGCACTCGCAACACCAAGTGTTGTGCGAGTGGAAGACACTACGGTAGACGGAACGTCTACCGCAAGAGATAGCAGTGCGTCACCCGCGGCTGCACGAACCGCAGCCGAAGGTTCAACACTATTATCACCCCGCATGAATTGTTCCTTCATGCGATGGAATTTAAAATGATGGATCTGACCAATCAGAAACATTTACTAAATTAAGAGGTCATTTAGCGACCACTCCATCTAATGACATTCAGAGCGATTGTCGTTTAAGGGAGGGGTGATGTAACGGGGTGTATCGTTACATGAAATTAACACTTAAAGGTTGTTAATTAATATATTATCTAAAAGGTAGATAATAAATTGGAGGATATTACTTTATATAGTAATGTCCTGAATTCTTATCCATAAATAGTTATAGACCATTATGTCTATTTATTCCGCAGACTAATCAGCTGTACTTCCACAGGCTCTCGGCTCTGTGCAGGAGACGACGAGCTGACAGGAAGTCATGCGTCGCATAAACCAGAAGTAATCAAAGAGAGTTACAAGATAAGATAGATAAGAATTCATTTACATGTTTAGTATTAGTTTATAGTTAAGACAACATTTACAAAGATAGATTAACAAGACACTTAACTATATTAATACAGTTTTCATTTTACACTCTTAAGCTAACTTGCCTTAAGAGAAGTCTTCCTCTATACGTACAGTATACGTCACCTAACGAGAGGCACCACTCACATCTGAAGCAGTGTGAAGTGGACTTGTACTGAAACAGTACAAGTCGCAGTGCCCCGTTACAATTTATACTGTTATGCGTTCTGATTAGCAATAAGTCGGATGTACAAATAGCAAATGGGGGGCAGTGGCCTTTTCTTGTCATGACAACTACAGGTGTCCCACGGGTCGTTTACTCTCTAATAAAATATAACTTTACATAACTTATAGATTTAGACGTTCATCGTGGTCGTTCTAAGGTCGCTAACTTTTCATTGTAAAACGATAAATAATTACTTATGTTAATGATAGGAAAGATGCTACAAGTTATGCGAGGGAGGACTGTGCAACAGTATTAACTAGTGGAGTTGGCAAATTGTGGTCATGTTTGTGGCTAGTAGTTTTATCTGTGGCCGTAAAAAAAAAGTTTTGTCTGTGGCCGTAGTAGTTTGTCTGTGGCCGTAGTAGCAATGTAAGTGGCCATAGCGGCGGCTTTTGGTTTTCAATATAAGGTGCATACATGAAATACAATATTTAGTCACTAAGCGTGGCCCTAGCTGAGCTGGCAGTCGACGTAGTGGAATCCGTAATCGACTGTAAAACTTCTTTTTTTCCCGAGGAAAGGATTTGTACTCGTGCTGCTTCGGCGGCAGGAATCTTTGTTGCTTCGCTTAAGCAAACTGCGCAGAATGTAACCTTTCGTCTGGCCAACAGCAAATCCGGTGTCACAAAACTCAGTTTTTTGGAAATTTTGCAAGTGTGGCAAACAAACCCAAAACACAGTTTGCACGTATCGTCGCTCTTGCCAAAGTCTCCCAATTTGCGACTTGTGATGGAGCTCGCACAGATCACACAGATGAGCTCTCGATTGGGCGCGCCGAGCTCCTTGGCTTCTTGATATCGCTTTTCAAGCATCCACGCGAGCTTTTTCATCTGCCCGCAATGCGCATATTTCAGCGCAGACAACAAGGCTGTCGCCATGGATGGCACCATCACTTTACGAATCATATCTCCACCCGGATCCACGAGGCCCGTGACATAAATTTCGCACGAGTTTGGCCGCACTTGGCGAAAAATACTGCAGACCGACATGTTTGCTCGAACGCGCCCGGGTAAGTCATGGGTTTCAGGAAAACTAACCGAGTGCATGATGTGGTACCCCACTTGTGTACCGTTTGACAGGTGCACAAAATTTGTTGCCTCAACGTAAATATAATCACGATTGTGCACTAATCCAATCGATTGCAGTGGCAAATCAATCTCCATCCACTTCACGACTAACGACTTGAATGGCTCTTCGAGCGAAGGCTCTGAAATCGTCGATAGAACCGCTGCACCGCTGATATCGTCGACGTAGGAGGCCTTTATACGCATGGTTTCGAGCGTGGGGTTAATGACGCCAAACATCATGTCTTCCATTCTTCCAGTGGCAGTGCCAAAGCACAGCAGCGATGATAGATTTGGCGCTACAGCGGACACCTGTGGTATCATTCGAGAAGGTCCATTGGTCCGTTCTAAGTATACGTGAATGCTGTCGCGGCTTTTTACGACTTTCCAATGATCAGCGTCAACACGACCGTGCTCCTTGAATACGAACGTTTCGTAGCGCGCAATACTGGCAGCGACAATCGTTTCTACGAGTGCTTCGAGGTCAGCTCCTTCTGATGGTGTCAAACCTAATTCGTTGAACGGATTTACCGTGAACCGACCCTTCATGGCTTCAAGAGTCCAATTCTTAGAAATTTAAATGCGGTTGGATCGTAAAGGGTCTTGCGATGTATGTAGCAAAATAATGAGTAGCTTAGAACAAGTTAGTGCGATAGAAGACATATGTCCTTTGCGTCGAGAATTGTGGCGTTCCAGGCCCTATAATTGACAGCCGCCCTTCCGGAAGTTATTGTGTTGGAGTACTATTTTAACAGTCTCAAATAATTGTTACAAACATCTTATCCGAAGGTTGTGGAAAAAAGCCGATGACATGTGCTCTGACAGAATCTGCGATATCTTCTCAAAATTAAAGTTGACAGAAAGAGCAATGATTATTTGAGAAAATGGCCACCGCGAAATCAAAACCACCAGAAAGTACGGGTGTTTTTGATTTCGCGGGTGGCCATTTTCTTAAATAATCATTGCCCTTTTTTGTTAAGTTGAGTGAAATGGCAATTCTTAAATAATCATTGCTCTTTTTGTTAAGTAGAATGAAAATACTTAAGTAATCATTGCCCTTTTTGTTATGTAAAATGAAATGGCAATTTTCTCAATAATCAATGCCCTTCTTGTCAAGTAGAATAATTTTGCCACCGCGGAATCAAGAACACCCGTGCTTCTTCAGCAATTGCGGGTGCTTTGATCCAGTCTCAAAAATCATTGCCCTTTCTGTTCAGTGAAATCTGATCTATCGAACGCGAAGTTGTTTAACAATTCTATAATCTATTACTCAAAAATGTGAAAAGCTGTAAAGTGAGGAATTTAATTAAGGCAGTAATCGTTGCGGAAAAAAATGTGATGATGCGGAGGAACATAAATGAGCTGCGAGATATCTGAAAGGTATTTGACGCAAGGCTTAAAGTTATACGATAGAAGTCTATGTAGCTCCTGCACGTAGATTTGAAGCGAATTACCGCACGCATAGACGGTTTCCTTCATCCTGATTCTTAATTTTGGGAATAAGTTGAACTTGAAACATTAAGCGACATTTTTAAATATTCCGAAGTGCTTCATGTTGCAGATTAAGTTCGGGTTGACAAATTGTTTGTGCTTTATTTACAAGCTATATAAAGTCGTCACCAGACTGGTAGGACCTGCTGCCAATATAGCAAAAGCTCTGTCCAGCAGTGGATAGAAGTAGTTGACTGAGAAAAGCAAGACCTCTTATAACTGCACAGATTCACGTCAAAGATCTGCCATTTTCATGTCACTGCGCATTGACCATCAGATATGCAAAGCATCCGAATGACGAATGCATTCTTAAATTTGAGTGATTTGGACTGTTGTGATCCAACGATAGCCGCCATACAGTCAACACGAAGTCCGCATGGTCCAAAGTTTCTATTTGATTGCACTCAGCGTTCTATTCGGCATGGCCGATCTTGGAGCTTCAAAGAAAAGTAATCAGGCACCTAATTTTCTCAGGGAAAACAGCAGTGCTCAAGTCCGATCCGCTGAAGATGACGATGAGAGAGCGATCTTGAATTTGCCGGGTCGATTCTATGATTCGCTGGCGACGGCGACCGCCGTCAAAGAACTTATAGCGAAAAGAAAGAATATGAAACAAGTGTTGGAATTTCTGCAAATTCCACTTGCTGCTACTGCGGAAGAGTTAGTAAGGCACAGCAATTTTGAGGTCTTTATGTTGTATTGTCAAATGAAGATGCCAAAAATATTCAAGAACGGCTATCCATACGGGGTTCTTATGAAGAAAGGAGAGCCGATCTACTTCAGCGAGGAAGAATTTAATGGAAACTTATATTTTTGGCTTGCTGAGGGATATTCGCCAGAGAAAGTTGGTGGGATTCTTGGTTTTAAAAACCCTTCGGAGGCTGACGTGATCGTCAGTCTAAACTACCGAGCGTTTCAAAAGTATCGAAAGTGGCATAATGAATATTACAAATTCGCAAAAATTGACGATGAATATCTCGATATGTTACAAACGCGTCTTAAGCTGGAGCAGTGGGCAGCGAGTCAACTTCCAATCGCTGAAGCTCGAAAGCGACTCAAGCTCAAGCATGGATTGCCAAGTAAGGACATGGATTTCGATAATTCCTTGGCGCTGGAAATGTACGAGGCTCTATTCGAAAAAAATTCAAAAAAAAGCCTCAAGAAGCTTCCGAGGCGCAAATGGTGGCCACTAAGTTGGCTGAGCAATTAAGCTTCACGTGGTTACGTCGACTCTTGACGCATTTTACTCCACATTGAGTCGGTTTGTTCGCATCTTGTTGCACCCTTGCATGATATAGTTGACACGATAATGTAGTCCGTTTAACACGGCCATAACATTAATTAACAAATACTCGCTTTGACCTTGTCGACATGCCACATCTATGAATTGCACTTTGTACACCATCGAATACTAAACCCACAGGCATCGGTCCAGACATCTTCAAGCGCCATCTGAACAGTAAGAAATCAAGAGCCCATTCGGATCGAGTGTCGATCGCTGGCAATGCTGTAAAAATAGCAAAAAAGCTTTAGAGGCTGAAGAATGGACGCCAGCTCAATGAAAAGTAGCGAAAAGATGTCTCCATTGGCAAGGCCATCAAAGTGTCAGCAAGCTAATGACTCGCTGGAAACGAATGCTGTCGTAGTATGCTGTCCAACGTTCTTTTAACAGTATATCGTCACAATCACTTGATGCGGGACACAAACTTGTACTGGCTAAGCTGTCGAAGAGATCCTTTCTGCACCATGGCACGAATCGCGCGTTGAATAGCATTCGGATTGTAGCCTTGTGCCTCGAGACGACTATATAATGCACTCGTCTCGACTCGAGTCCCAATGCGCAGCGTGCGGTTGATACTCTGCTCTACCTCGTGTGCTTTCTCGTGCAAGCCACCAAAAAGCCCTTGAGTGCCGCCGTCCTTGGCGGCATTCATGGTGCTGACACTAAATAATCGAATGGCTTCTTGAACATGCTCGCGGGAGGCTTCATTAAGCAAATGCATCTTGGCCAGTGACTCGGCAATCCGCACAAGAGCCTCTAGCTGGCGTACAGTCACGGGAATCGTTGTCTCTTCCCCTTGGGTACGACGCACGTCGTCACGCACACCCACGTAAAAGTCCTGAAGCGCTTGAGCAGCCCCGACCGACAGTCGTGGGCCGCATCGAGTTCGACAATAGGTGATGAATTTTTTTAGTAACCACGGTTCAAACTCGCCCCCACTTGAAGCTTTTTCGATCGCTGAAGGCTTCCCAGCCGCCGATACAGATGCGTTCGTGTGCATTCGCACCACGTGTGCGGCCATTTGTCGATCTCTTGCGTCGTCTTGGATATCGCGAACGATGAAAATCATGTCGAAACGACTGAGGATGGTACTCATCAAGTCAATATTTTCAGAAGCCGAGCGCATATCATCGTACCGGCCAAAGACGGGATTGGCCGCTGCTAATACACTTGCGCGCGAGTTCAAAATCGTTGTAATGCCTGCCTTGGCAATGGAAATGGTTTGCTGCTCCATTGCTTCGTGAATTGCCACACGGTCCGATTCGCGCATTTTATCAAACTCATCAATACAGACAACGCCTCCGTCGGCAAGAACCATGGCCCCACCTTCTAGATAAAACTCGCCTTTCGAGTCACGAATCACTGAAGCAGTGAGACCAGCGGCACTGCTTCCTTTACCTGAAGTGTACACACCAACCGGTGCAATCTTTTCAGTAAATTTCAAAAATTGGGATTTGGCGGTACTCGGGTCGCCCAGGAGGAGCACATTAATGTCCCCTCGTAGAAGCATTCCATCCGGAAGTCGCTTCCTGGAGCCCCCCACGAGCAAACACGCAATGGCTTTTTTCATGTTTACAGTGTAGTCCCCATAAATGGACGGTGCGATGCTCCTTGCCAACTTCTCGTAAAGATTCGGATCTCGTGCCATTTCATGAAATTTTTCTTCTTCGGCGGGTGAAAATGTCGCTTTTGCTCGCCCAGCTCCATCTTCATCAATCTCAATGCCCACGACACGTAGATAGAGCGTCCGAATGGCAACGGCTCCGACATTTTTGCTCCCTGAATTGACCACCGAAGTGATGCCAACGACGGACACGCGTGTGCCAGGGGAGGCTCTGTCGACTAAATGACGATCAGCAATGAGAGCTAAATTCCGTGGCATTTCGCCCGTTGGTACAACCTCTGGATTTTCTTGGAGCTTTAGTGTCTGTTGATCCACGTACTGTCCTTGATCCGGAAGCACCACGTACGAGTCTTTTGGACACAAATCGCCTGGCGTCACCGCGTTGTTTTCGTCCTTATTGCGGTCACAAATGCGTGGGATGTTTACGCCACCCATTCCCGCAACAGCAACACGCTTCGTGTGACCACAATTACGACACTTTAGAATCGCCGAGACGCACTTGGTTCGCACGCGCGTAGCACTTATGACGATGCCGGGAACTTTCACCAATTGGTTCATTTCTTGCGAGTGGACGTGGCGAAGGGCCACCAAAGCTTGATCGCTCGTCAAAATGGCCTGAATGTCCGGGAGATTGGATGAAAGCTCGGAAGTTGACGACTCAAAGGCCCCTGACTCGTGGCTTGACACGAGCAGTTGCATCAACATTTCCTTTGCCGCATTCTCCAAAAGCGGCAATTGATCTTTGGGGTTTTTTAGAAGCAAATCTTGTAATTCCTGGTCAAACGCTGCAACGTGAGAGACGTTGACCGTCACGACCCAGAGATTGCGTCGTGCATTCGCCAGGAGCTGTTCCCGGTAGTAAAAGAGAGGGCCAACGCGAAAACCACGCAGAAAAGCTCGAAAGCGGCGCTGCAGAGCTGCGGGACTAGCACTCTGACGCACATCCGATGCCTGCTCGCTCTCCATCCCTACAGCCGTCACGCGACCCGTATCCCAGTCCATTGTTTCTGTCAGAAGTTTTTATCTAGCTCCCGAAATTGGGTCGGATCAATTCCCTTTTTGGTCTACTCTAAAAATGAAAAATAAAGGTATTTGTATCCAAACATTCACAGGTTGTTTAAAACAGTAGTATTTATCAAACTCCTTCTCCGTCTTCAAGATCGGAAGAATGACTGCCAAGTATCAGATCGTGCTCATCCGTCATGGCGAGAGCCAATGGAATGTCGACAATCGATTCACAGGCTGGCATGACGTGCAGCTATCCGCCAAGGGCGAGCAGGAGTCGCATGACGCCGGTAAAGTGCTGAAGGCTGCGGGGTTTAAGTTCGATCTGGCCTACACGTCGGTGCTAAAACGTGCGATTAAAACCCTGTGGAACATCCTGGAAGAGACGGACTTGATGTGGATCCCCGTCATCCGCTCGTGGTGCCTTAACGAGCGTCACTACGGATCGCTCACGGGTCTCAACAAGCAGGAGACTGTGGAGCAGCATGGCATTGAAAAAGTGATGATTTGGCGTCGCAGTTACGCCACGCCACCCCCTTCTCTTGACGTGAGCAGCGAGTACTATCCAGGAAACGACCCGAAGTACGCAGAGGTGCCCAAAGAGCTATTGCCTTTTGCGGAATCGCTGGCCACGACTGGTGAGCGTGTTTTGCCTTACTGGGAACAAACCATCATTCCGTCCATCAAGGCGGGCAAGAAAATCGTCATTGCTGCGCACGGAAACTCACTTCGTGCGCTGGTGAAACAATTAGATAATATTTCGGAAGACACTATTACGGGTTTAAACATCCCTACGGGCGTGCCTCTCGTTTATGACTTGGACGAGCACTTCCAGTCTGTGCCCCACAAGGACGCGATTGCCCCTCTTACGGGCCACTACATTGGCGATCAAGAGGAGATCAAGGCACGCATTGCGGGTGTAGCCAATCAGACAAAGGCCAAGTAAAAGTGGGTTGAGAAAAGCAAGCATTGAAAATGTGACAATTTGCGTGGTGAAGCGATCTCGACATTGAATTTTACCACGTAAAGTTTGCTAATAATATAAGTTTTTCTCATCGAAAATGCTGCGATAAAAGAGCAGATGATGTCTGGACGAGTGATCTAGTTTTACAGGATATCACGTGATCTACTATTAAAGATAAAAGATAATACAGTTCTTACGAGGAGTGGCATGATGGCATCGTGCGTGGTCCGCATTCTCAAAGACACAGCATGATTACTACATAATAGCCCAAATCGGAACCAAATGGTGGATTAAAATGTTAAGCTGCAAATGACAATGATTGGCTAACGCAACGCAATTATTGGACTCCGGCGACCCCGATTAAAATTTCTCCGCCAAGGTCGCGCGAGAGCTTGTCGCCGCTAATGACAACGACGCGGTCGCCAGGAGACAGCCACCCCATCTTTTTGGCGTGTGAGATGGCCTCTGCGGTCGTGGGGGAACGGTCCAGGCAGCTTGAGACGACAGGGTAGAGTCCACGATGGATCTGGAGCTGGCGGCCAACCTTCTGGTCCGTCGTAAAGCACATGACCGGCACCGTAGGTTTATACTTCGCCACCTTACGGGCAGTGTATCCCGTTCGCGTGAGCACAATCAAGAGTTGTGCGCGCATCTCATTCGCGATCTTGACTGCCGAAGACACTGCCGACTCGACGTCTGACGTTGGCGGCTCGAATTGGAATTTGGCTTGGTAATTCGGCAACAATAAGAGCTGGTCGGCCTCCTTAATGACCGTGTTCATGGTCGCCACGGACTCAATCGGGTACTTTCCTTGCGCCGACTCGCCACTGAGCATGACGCAATCTGCGCCATCCAACACAGCATTCCCGACATCCGAGACCTCGGCACGAGTCGGTCGTGGGTTATACTGCATGGACTCGAGCATCTGCGTGGCCACGATAATGGGTTTCCCCACGGCGTTGCAGCGATCAACCATCATTTTCTGATACGTCAGTACCTTTTGCGCCGGCACTTCGACGCCCAAGTCCCCTCTAGCACACATGATTCCGTCCGACGCGTCGAGAATCGCGTCGAAATTCTGAACCCCTTCGAGATTCTCAATCTTTGAAATGATTTTCGGAGCAATGTATTCCGG
Source organism: Bremia lactucae (assembly GCF_004359215.1). Lineage (NCBI taxonomy): Eukaryota > Oomycota > Peronosporomycetes > Peronosporales > Peronosporaceae > Bremia > Bremia lactucae. The sequence goes on along the minus strand of NC_090624.1, from coordinate 2,945,285 downwards.
CTGACTTGCCCAGTGCTTTTGGATACACTTGTCGACAAAAGCACGAATTTCGTCCACGTCGCTGGCCTTCCGGATAAATGACGCAGCGATGAAGTCAATGTCTTGCTGCACGCCCCAATCCAAGTCGCACTTGTCTTTCTCCGACAACGCCGGGAGCTCGACAATCAACCCCGGTAGATTCACGCCTTTGCGGTTCCCAATTTCTTCGGTATTGTGAATGTCACACGTAATCTCGCCCTTGCCCACACCAGTGCATGTAAGCCGAATGAGGCCGTCCGAGAGGAGCACCGTGTCACCCACTTTGACCGTGTTCGAGAGCTGTTGGTACGTTACATAAAACTTCTCGGCGGTCCCGTCCCGTTCAAAAGCCGGGTCAGTCGTGAGCACCACGGACTTGCCGCTCTCGAGCTTGATCTTTTTATCATTTCGCATGGTGCCTGTGCGAATCTCGGGGCCTTTGGTGTCATGGAGCACGGCGCGAAGATTAAAGTTCGCGTGGCTTTCTGCGTGCACCCCACGACACGCTCGAAGGTTGTGGATACGTTGCAACGCTTCGTCGTACTCGGCGTGCGAAAAGTTAATGCGCATGATACGCAGACCCTCGTCCGTGAGTTTTTGCAGCATATCCAGTTGCTCCGACGCAGGGCCAACGGTGGCGACGATTTTTGTCATGCTGAACTTGGAGCTTCGTGGGTTCTTGTACAGTTCCGAGGCGGAAGCAGCAAAGCCACGCGCTGACGGCCTGATGGAACCGAACACGAGGCGACGCAACATGGACATTGGGACTGCTACAAGCACGTGGAATTAGTCTATTAATTAGATTCGATACTTGTCCTATATGGCTACGTACGTGTTTGCTAGTTTGATGACGAGCGTCGATTTTGTGTGTGGTGGCGAGCAGCTCTTTTGGGGAGAGTTTTTCAAAGCTGATGTTTGAGACTGATACTTTTGAGCGTACTTTAGAAGGTTCGCACAAAGCATAATACAAGAAAGTAATGGTAAATTAGTTATATTGTTTTCCCTCTGATAACTTATATCCCCAATGTACATACTTTACTATACGTTTTTAGAAGCTATTATTTATCGGATTATAGCTGCGTAAAAAGAATTAATTCGAGTACAAAAAAGCGAAAACTCACCAGAACAACCCATCCCCAAACCAAAAACTCCCCAAAACCTGCAGAAAAGGCAGCCTCGGATAACCCAGAGGTCTTCAGGACCAACATAGGTCCTCACCTTTTGTTCTAAACCTGGTTCAGGTTGTGCCTCAAGGTCAGAGACACGTAGCCATCCTGGTTTTTTGCTGGGGTTGGTGCTATTTGTGAAGAACAAAGTGTGACGATTTTTGCTGACTTTTAATCTCACTCTTTGCAACATACACAGATGTCGCAAGCTCGTCTTACCAATGCTCAACACCTGCAAATTTGCAAACACAAGAATGCCAATCGCAGCATGAGCCAGCGGGCTTTGGCTGCCTGAGCGACTAAGGAGTTCAACATCACTATGGGCGTGACTCAGGCTTTTATCAGCAACATCATCAAGAAACGTGCTGAGCTGGAGGCAATGAACTCTAGCAGCCTCAACGCCAAGCGTCAGCGCCTTGTCCAGCACCCAGTGCTGGAGATGGTTAGCGTCTTCTGAGTTCTGCAGTGCCAGCATCGTGGGGTTATCCTCACCGGAGATCAAATCTGCGCAAAGGCTCAGAGATTTGCCAAATCACTTGGAATCCCGGATAACGCCATCAAGTTCTATCACGGATGATTCTAAAAGTTCCAGCAACGCCACAAACTTCGTGCTATCCGCATCCACGGCGAAAGCGGACAGGCTGTTGTGAAGGCTTTGAGCGAGGCTCTACCTGACCTGAAGACGGTTATTACCGGGTATTCTTTCCGGTATGTGTACAACATGGATGAGACTGGTAAGTTTGGTTTTGCCTTTGTTTGTGATGGATTACCCTTGTTGACTTAGATTTCACAGGACTTCTTTACAGCATGACACCTGAAAGGACGATTGCTCAGGCAGAGGTTGAGGGGCACAAAAAGACAAGGTAAATTAATCTCCGTTTGTCTTTCAGAATTAAGAAGCTGACATTATATAATTATATTTAAGTCAGTATATAAGAAGATCATTACGTAAGAGCTTTTACATACTTAAATAGTTTTTACTTTTTCCTTGAACTAAGCGCTTTTCTAGTTCCTAAACTAATGAGCAAGTTAGAAACCTTCCTCTCCACGTTGCGTGCGTGTAGGGACCTCATTTTCAGTACTATCCGTGCAGGCCGGTTGGCACTAAAGGAGTACTAGCGAAAGGTGCCCAGTTACACCTGTTAGCAATTCGTAGTTCATTCTACGGCCACGTTTGAAATGTATAAACATGTACATGTCGTATGAAGAAGCGAAAGGCTTACGAGCCTCTCACAAAGGTCCTATGCAAAGCGTAAGGCTAATTCACTTGAGTTACCTCGAATGCAAAGTGGTTGAAAGACTTAGCTCAGCGTAGGCGTGTCGGCTGTTAGCGTCATGTTGTAAATTCTACAAAGAGACGATCATCATGCGGATATAGATGAGTTTTAGAAAATGAAGCCCAAAAGGAAGTAACCTTGCTTCTCTTGCAAGGCTCTTAACAGGCAGAGCTGTTTTAAGAAAATAAGTTATTTAGCCAGCAGCATCTGCCAGCCGACGCATTCGCGTCGACCCGAAAGCTTAAAGATGGAAATCTCTAAGTTCAAGGCAGTCGAAGGCGACTCCTTGTTAAGATGTATCGCCGAATCAGACGATGTCATAGTAGTTTTCCGCATCGATGACGATGCGACGAAAGAAAAGTTTGGCATGTCTAACTTGGCCGAATGAAACAAATCTTGGGCCGTAAGCTGAAGCTTCACTACCTATATGTGTTTTGGTCGTAAGAAGTCTTTAAGACCCGGCCCAGGCAAACGTTTGAGCTGCCACGTGCTAATTTAGGGCTCAAGCTTAGCTCCCATTTTTAAAACAGGCCAAGCATGACCTTCACGCTGATGACCAGTATACACGATACTTAATCAGTTGACTAAGCGACTTAATTGACAAAATTTATTATTGAGCAGACACATTAAGGGTCTTGTGGGTGATACCTGTAAGATCCACTACCTGTTTGCATTCGAAATTAAAGACGCTAGATCAAACGTTCTATACAGCGGAACTGGAGGACTTCAGCCTGAAATAGGCTTTCGTTTACATTGATGCTTATCGTCTACCAAGACGACAAGAAGTCGGAGGTCCAGAACCTATGGACATCTCGTATGTAGAGAGCAAATTGCGCTCTTCAAATTGTAACTGATTGCAAGATGCTATTGCTGTCAAAAGATAGGGCACTACGCCGAACAGGCGCATCTGTAGCAATAAAAAAGTGTTGCTCGCATTCAATACACTTTCAAGGGTAAATACGATGTGGATTTGGTTGACAGATTTCGTGTCAGCCTTAGATTACCATGGCTTAAAAGTACAAGCCAAGCAATAATTGGCAACATCAAGCCGTGATTATGCCTGTCTTTCGATCATCCGATGGAACGTCTTGGAACGTCTTGGAGCGTCCAAAAGTTCGCGGATGTCCTACGAGCGAGTCGATGGCCTCACTTGTGGTTCGGTCGTTGGTACGACTGCACAAGACCTCAGTGTAACGACTTTGTTATAATGTACTGTTTATGAAAGGTGAAAAAAAGGCTAAGGGCGACCGCAGTTGATTATCAAGTCATAAAAAATGCGATAAGAAAGGGCAGCAATTCAAGGAAGAGCGATAAGATGAGCAGGAAAAAAAGGAGACAAGTAGAGGGGGTGCTCTCTTACGCATGCATGTTAGTTAGTCTTAGCAGGTTAAAGCTAACCAAGAATTTTTATTTTGCTTCTGCTTGTACCTGCGTCTGTAGAAGTGCATTGCGTACCTTCTAACACACATTACACTGTGGAATTTAATTCTGACGGCAGTGCGCAAGCAAGGCAGCGTCGAAGGTCCACTATTATGATGTAGAATTAGTCACCGGCGGCTGTGCACAAGCACAGGCAGCGTTGTAGGTCGACCACTCAATAAAGTCGGGTGGATCGAAAATAGGATGCTTGCTTAGAAAGCAACGTCCAAGAAATTTAAAAAGCTTGTCTGTCAGAGACAGTGTGAAAGTCTTAGGTCGACTAGAGAGTCGATCGTAGAGGACATCGCTGTGGCGGCGCAACAACAGCTCAAAGCAGTTGAGGAAATGCTCCCGAATAAATCAGACCATTTTATGTAGCGTACCGCAAAGGCAACGCAAACACGATCGAGCTGACTCGCAGGAAGGACATGCATTTTACGTCTTCCATTGGGCGTCTCTGCCCGTTCTACTGAAACGATACATCTTTCGGGGGCGACTACCTATCCCGCGTATCGGAACTTTTGCGAGAGATTTGTGCATTCAGTTCTGATGTTGCATCGATCCTTCTAGGATCCAACCTCTCGACGACCTGTCGCCAACTCGTCAAGAGTTTGAATCACTCATTCATTCGTCAGTTGGGCGAACACATTCGACCAATGGCGTCGCACCATCGACATCAAGCCATGACGAGCGGTACGCTCATAATCCACCTTTTACAGTTATTCTCGAAGGACCCAACTGTGTGAAAATCCAGTTCAGCACGCAGATCCGACAAAAATACGGACCTGGTTAAACTCCCTCCACCTCTTTTACTATTGGACTCGCACAGTGAGAACAATTTTTTGTGGAGCAATTCTCGAACCATCGGGACGCGGGGTGTTCAAACAAGTTTTTTGGTCTTTGGCGTGAGTACCCACCCTCCCATGATAGTTAAGAGTCTTGCCCCTACCGATGAATGACGTTTTTTGCCTCGTCGACCGTAACGATATCTATTCTTTATTTTACAAGTTTCATAGAAAAATGCGCTCTACGCGTTCGTAAACAAAATTATAAATAGCAATCCCTTCGCGCATCTCATGGGAGATACGCGCCCTTTAATTCGGCTCATCTTAAAAGTACGCCTCCCTAGGCACACTAAATGCGTCTTAAACGCAACAGGAGCATGTGTCTCCCCACGAAGGCAATTTACCCTTTCCCACTGGACAAAAATGGTGCAGCTTAAAGCGTGCATCGATGACATACCTTTTCTCAGTACGATTGCGCATCGTAACCAGTTCGTCTAGCCAGGGCTAATGGCCGGCGCTTCATACATTCTGCACGAAGCTTCATGTGCTCGGAACAAGGAACTCAAATTCTTGGCACGCTTGCCACAAAACCGTCCATGTCAAAAAAATGCATCGATGAAGAATTCGCGTTCGTACTCACCACGGCTTTGAAGCCTCGATGACTCGAACAACGAATTTTAGTATCGTTCGTTGTTTATACGAGACCGACGAAGTAAGTTTCCCCTTGTGTACAACCAAGGTTTCTTTTGGGAAGCGACACAACAACGTATTGCGGCCTCCTTCCCTTTGACTAGTGTTAGCATTCGAGCTACATTCCTTCCGAAGGGATATTTATCATCGCTTCTTTTTTGATGATACGCAATTACATCACAAGCATTTTCACTATAGCTGTATAATTTCTCGTCTAACGGGTCAAGCGAATCGAACATCTCAATTAAAAGTTTGTTATCCAACTACCGGATGCCACTGGTTTGGCTTTATTTGCACCGGGTGATCCTGTGGCCTTTACAAACATCCAAATCATCACGTCCACCTGCAAATGAAGTTTAAGGCTGATTATCGCTCGCAACAGACAATTGAACGTGTGATGCATTTGAGTCTTTAGCCGCTGCGCCATCATGCAGCAGCTAGGTTGAGGCGCACTGCATGGACTTGTTATCCATGCGATGATAGGTTGGTGTGTCTGTACAAATCAACAAGTGCTTCCTTTTGCAGAGAGATCCATGATATTCACTCTTTTAGGTAATAATAGTCCGTAAATTGACTATTAAAGAGAGCTGATGTTACAAGGTAGCCCGTTCTACAACTATTATTACCTATAAGAGAAAGAATAAAGAATACAATTCCTACAGATGATGTTGTGCAATATTACCTTATGATAGTTTTGTGGATAAAGTGATGCAGACCATTATATTTTTGCGCCGCGAAATTAGAGTGCCTTACATATTTGTATATTAAAATATTGAAGTCAGGACTTAAGAAGGTACTAGTTCGTAGGACTTAAATATATTAAATGCAGTTTTACATTTTCTCTAAGTTAAGCATTTTGCCTCTTGTTGCAAAGCCAAGCTTCGCAAGTATTTCCTTCGACACGTCGTTTACGTGAGGAACTCGAAGGCACCTTTCCAACACTGTCGTCAGTGCAGGTAGGCTTGTACTGAAGCAATAGATTCGTTGCGTGCACAATCCGCCTATTACAGCTCGAATTTTAAATCCAAAATTGAATTGGTCTTCAATATATTATTTAAATTGAACGAAGATTTGAGCAAGCAGTTTAATTCTTTCAGGTCAGCCTCATATTATAGCACCATATCTCAGTACAGGTAATAAAACGGTAATAAAGCTATGCCTAAGCGATGATACAGATTATTTCAAGTGCTTAACGTCTTAAAATGGTCGCTTCCGATCAAAACGTGTGGCTTTGTTGGCGAGGAAGCAGTTCAATTCATATCAGCATATCAGAATATTACCGGTAGTACTGGTAGTGGCCACCGGTATACTAATCCGATGGAGGTTGTCTGAAGGGGTTTGTCTGACGGCAGTTGTCCGACGCCGATTGTCCAACGGCGTGTATGAAGTCATTGGAAGCTTCGACAAGGCTCAAGAAGCTTTCTAGGGAATGATTGGCTTGGAGGAAGCAATAGAGATAACATATTTAGGACTATATTACATTTACTTTGCATTTTGCCAACTAGTGCTCACTCGACCTTTTAGTAGGTTATGAGCCTTGGACCCGCCTTTCCTGACCCCGACGCTAACTTCGCCCACGCTATGGACTCCGCTATTTTCACCTCTTCTCGCATCAACAAGTTTAATGGCATGAAATCTTATATGGGGAAATTCAAGTTGCAAATGGTGCTGGAAGAGAGGGAGCTGTGGGAAGTGACGAGCGTTGAGGTCAAGTTCGAGCACGTGACCAGTAGGCGACTTGTAAGCGGGAGTCTTGGTAGGCGCTGGCATCATCGATCTTGCGATGGAGCTGGCATTGAACCGCCCAGCAAGTGGAGACCGCAGGATGCATGGTCGCGATTGGAGAGACTTTGAGAAGAAGAACTTACCGATAAGCTTTTTCTTCTTCGACGCTTCTTTACGGCCAAGATGAAGGAAGGTGATGATGTGTTCCAGCACATAAACAAGCATAACACTGGGGGAGTAGCTAGAAGCAGTGGGAGCTTTGGTCAGTGAAGACGCCTTGGTCATCCCGCTTAGGGAGCCTCAGTGGTTCGTTTGCGTTCCTGATTACGGCACTGGATTCGAGAGCAGACTCGCTGTCATGGGAGCTGGTGACGTCTCGGCTTTTGCACGAAGACATCAAGCGCAAGGAACTAGTGGCGGCGTCGATGAAGCCGCTCACGGTCAAGGTCAAGCGCTCATGTCGAGCTCCAAAATAGCTCAAGAAAGTACGACAATCACCTGTGAAGACAAGCTGCGCGTGTCATTATTGTGATGAGCATGGACATTGGAATTAAAGTGTCCAGTGCGACTCCGCGAGAATACGGAGTGACAGAGGTCACAAACGGTGATTATATCGCGAATTTGGGATCTCCTGTGACAGTTGGTGGTGATACTAGTGCTACCAAGTCATACTGTGTGTGGTTGGTTGACTCGGAACAATGCAACACATGACGTACTCAAAAGTACATGAAAAATTACAAGGCTATCTCTCCGGTAGATGTGCATGTCGCTGACGACGATGTGGTTCAAGCGGTAGGAACGGGCGACATATTGATGTCGAAGAAGACTCCGCGTGGGACCAAGAAGGGTATGCGCACCGGTGTGTGGCATATCGATGGCATGCCACGTCGTACCTCTGGCACCTTCGACTTGGTCACATTGGTCATGGCGGTCTTGACGCTATTGTCAAGAAGATTACGGTATTGGCATTGACATTGCGTCAGTGAAGCAGTGTGAGGTGTATGACGGGTGTTTACTCGTAAGCAATCGCGAGAGAGCTACGTCAAGTCATCAACCAACCATGTGGAGCAAGTGCTGGACGTCATTCGCAGTGGTATCTTTGGTCCCATTCAGACGCCGACGTTCAGCAGATTGCATCACTTCGTCACATTTGCCGACGACAAGTCACATTTACCGGCGACAAGTCAAATTTTCGCAAGGCGTACTTTTGTGTAACAAGTCAGAAGAGCTGCCAAGTTGGCTGACTTTGTTGCGTTTGCTGAGATGAGAACGGGCAAGATGATTAAGACGCTTCGCAGTGATAATGGCGATGAATACACCCACGTAACATGACCAAGTTTTGCAGCGACCTAGGGATCGCACAAGCTCTCACGACGCCTTACACACCTCAGTTGAACGGAGTTGCCGAGACTTGCCGCCAGACTCAACACGATCCGAATCGTTCTGAACTTGGCCACCTCCGCATAAGTTTCTTCGTTGTCGACTCCATACCTATGTGATAATCCCTGAGCCACCACACGTGCCTGGTACGGCTCAACTTCGCCATCTTGAGTCTCCTTGACACGGAACACCCATCTGCAACCGATAGCCTTGCATCCTTTCGGCAGCGGTAAGATATTCCATGTGTCATTCTTGCGGAGCGGACCACACTCCGAGTCTCACGCTTCCTTCCATTTCACCGCTCACTGGAATCTATAGCTGTCTTGTACGTAGACGGCATATCTCGCACTAATTCTATGACGTAAGCATTTTCTAAGGTGTGGTGTCTTGAGCTGCTGCTGACATCGCATGAAGATCCTGACGTTTTTGTAAGATGTGGACCGCTTGGCGCTTGAAGTGTCGGTAGCCTTCTCCAAAGACTGCGTTCGCTGATGTCTCTTACTGCTGGACTCTATATCCACATTTTGCGCATTGTCTTCATTTTCAACTTGCGGCGACTCTTCATTCATCGCCTATTCATCTGCAATGACCACGTCTTGCTGACAGTAGTTGTGTCTTCAAGTGTCGACAACGTCTTCCATGAACTGTGCTTCGCGACTTATCAGTCTCCAGCACTTCAAATAGACATGCTTTCTCACGATCTGAATATCCAAGAAAGCGGCAGCATACTGACCGAGCATCAAGCTTCACACGCTTCACCTTTGGCAGCATGACGTATATGTCAACGCTGATCGTCCAGATTACGTGTGCAAGCTCACGAGGCCGCTGTACGGGTTGAACCAATCACCCCACAAGTGGAGCCAGACTGTTGACGACTTCATGATCAATATGGGTTTTGTTAAGCGTGGATTGGATCACTGCGTGAATGTCAAACGGGACGACGATGACATGGTCTTTGTTGTTTGCTATGCTGATGATCTGATCATCGCAAGCAGTAACGATAATTTTTTTACTTCGACCAAGCGCACGCTGAGTTGCCGATTCGAGATGACATATCTCTGTGAGCTTAAGTATTTTGTCGGTGTGGAGATCATGCAACTGATCATAAGACGATGCGGCAAACCAGGTTTCTCAAGTCGGTGTTGACCAATTTTAGTATGGACGACAGCCCGTGAAGACGCCTCAGATCCTGGAATCGAGTAAACCAAGAGCATGTCTGCAAGGATAAAGACACGATGAAGAACGTCCCCTACCGGAGTGCTACTAAAACCGTCATGTACTTGATGGTGGCAACTCGTCCGGACCTTGCCGTGGCAGCAGGAGCTTCAAGTCATTTGCGGCTGATCTCTGTCCAACAAACTGTCAAGCTCTCAAGCGTGTGTTGCGGTATCTTCAAGTTACACGAAAACATAAATTCGGATTTTCACGTGATGGCATCGCTACACTGCAAAGATACTTGGATGTAGATTGGGCTGGTGATGTGGAGATGCGACAAAACACAAGCGAATACACCTTCATGTTGAATAACGGGTGTATCAGCTGGAGGTAGCAATTAATATATAAGTGAAATTAATAATATAATTGAACTTAATAATATAATTGAAAAACAAATAATTGTTATTTATTTTACGCAATTCATTAAATAAAATTGTATTTTATTAACAATTATTTGTTTTCAGTTTGACCGCAATACTTAATACAACAAAAGATTTTGTTTTAATTAATAAATATATTAATTTTAATAGCGTTATTAGGTTTGATGCTATTATTATCATCAAATCAATTAATATTTTTATATTTAGCAATAGAATTACAAAGTTTTAGTTCTTACATATTAACATCAGCTCAAAAAGAAGCAATGCACGATGGCGTTACTTTTTGCTCCTCGATGGAAGCAGAGTACATGCGATGACGAAAACAGTCTCAGAAGCGATTTGATTTAAGGCATTTCTATGCGAACTTGGTTAGATGAAGAGCGATGAAACTTCCAAGTTGGATGAAGACAATCAAGGTGCGATCGCGATTGCCAAGTACTCAGAGTTTTAAAAGGGACGAAGCATGTCGGCATACGCTATCACTATGTTCGCGGAAGAGTTGAAGACGGCGAATTTGTGCTGCAATACTTTTCGACGAAGGAGATGAAGGCGGACATGTTGACCAAGCCGATTCCATACTGTTCCGGATTCATGTTTTCGCCATGATAGGCTTTGATTGAAAGCCAAATTAAATTCACTGTGCACGGCCACGGAAGCCGCGTTATAAATACGCTCGACAGTCGCAGTAGTCTTGAACGTTTCCATTGGTATTAAGTTCATACTTGCTATTGTTCTTTTCTAAAGCGAAAATGCATCGTCGCTGGCGCAACCATCGGCCAGTAGCAATTACACACGTTAGTTATTTTTTTTTTTACTTTTTAATAGATATCTATTCAACGTTTGAGACAAAGTAAGATAGTCTAGTTACGCAGTGTTGATTTTGAGCAAGATCCGTCGAAAGTCCTAAGCGTTAATATAAGCGCCGGAAGACCTGGCTAACTGTCATAGCTGCTCTGGGCTTGCGCTCGACCAGCTCGATGCATGTGTAGACCGTGGCACCATTTCTGGCTGTCGCACTGTGGCGTTTCTCCCTTTTTTGAGATTGGTCGAAGTTAACAAATGCAGAAGACCAAAAACCTGAAAGAGCTGCTGACGAACGATTTTGACTGCCCTGTAAGCTGCTGCGTTCTGTCTTCGCAAAGATGTGTTTGGCTCAGCGTGGCAGGATGTGCTAAATATATGTTCCCAGGTGGATGGCTTTGCCGACATCATCCTCAAAGCTGTCCCTTCGGATGCGCTATCGATACGAAGGGTGACTGACCACCTAAATGCTTCCAAGATGTGGCGACTAATGAATCGCGCTTTCCGCGTTTAGTGACTGAATAATTACTTCAAAGCGCGACTGCGCAGGCACAATTTTATAATATATGGGTCATGGTCTCCATTATGGTCTCCACGCGACCACAGCAGGCAAACGTCTTCTTGAAACTATTGTCCTCGCGCTGAGCATCATGAAACTGATTGAGTTGACGCGCCGCTACTTTATATCTTATCCATAGACTTCATACGCTATGAGTCCATGGCCGTGATCCCACGCTTGTCGCGGCGTTTTCCGGAATGCCGTGCACTGTCATTCTTCCGTCGTCGCATTTGGTTTGTGTCGATTGACCAGGACGGATAGCGTTCCCCAAATACTTGTTTTTAGTATTAAAAACAAGCTTTTTCAGCTCCATGATGTAGTGATTGGGCGTTTCGCTAGAATTAACCACAGAAATCGGCGACGCAGTGGTGCCCGCAAAGACAAGCCAATGCGTATGTATATAGCGAGGAAGCGCCCATCGATACGACGACGAGCCTATATTAAGTTTGGTCATCGTCTGCAATCAGCTTCTGAATCGGGCGGACTTTTCTCCCGCATTTCCGACTACGCTCATCATACCGCTGCGGAAAAATGGAGACACCTTTAAAAGCACGGTCAGGCATTTGACTTGGACGCGTTACTCCTATTTGTGCTGGTGGGTGAAGGTTTCAGGTCCTAAAGTACAACCCCTTTCTACGTTAAGTTGCCCGTACCCAGGCAGTCAGGACAGACGCACTACTACTCGGCATTTGTAGACGACTCTACTCATTTACCCAGGCAGTCAGGACAGACGCACTACTACTCGGCATTTGTAGACGACTCTACTCATTTTCTCGAGACGACGCGACAAATCCCGCACGCTTTCCAGACCATCCGTGTCTATCAGGTCTGCATGTTAACCGGCCAAAATTAGCTCATTCTTTTGATCCAGTCAGTTAAGATCAAGGCTACTGCGGGCATTGAAGTTGTCTTCTCGGATGAAATAACACGGTATTTAGGATATGAAGTTTGAACAGGAGACATAGTAATAAGTGCTGGGTTAACGACTTCGACACGGCTGCTTACAGATTCACCAGTGGACACCAATTAAAAAACCGAATGTTAATTCTTAACCTTATCGTGCTGACATCGTTATTATTCACCGGGCTAAATCAAGCTCTGGTTGATTCGCCGAATGTTGGTAGAAGTAAAGTAAAATAAATTAATCCTTACCTTGACCGCCAAAGACTAACTAACATGTATGCGCAAGAGCGCACCTCCGATCCTTGTCGCTTATTTCCAGCTTATCTTCTCCATCGTGCTCGATTTGATGCTCTTTCTTTTCACTCTTCTTATGACTTGCCAATCCAGTGCGGGCGCTCCTGGCTTTTTCTCACCTGTTAAAAGCAGTACATTTAACATCGCCAAACATAAACACGGTTTATGATGTGCTCAGGGGCACACCCATTACACTACTCTGATGTAAATAATTAAGGTGTGTGGCTATAGCGATTCCCTAATGTAATTTACAGGGTGTGATGGTGTACCAAAGTCCAAACGACGATTCTAAAGTAATAATTGTTAATTTTGCGATATAGCGGATAAATAAAAATGTTTTGTGTTGTCATTTTATCGTGGTTTCATTAATTCAAACAAACAAACGGGAAGGGTTTGTGGCTATACCACAAGGGTTGTGTGCCTTTACCGGTTCCCTATATTAATTAACAATCTTAAAGTGTTAATTTCATGTAACAATATACCCCGTTTATGCTAAGAGTGCTGTGGATATTTTGCTCGATCCGTGTTAAAACGTGCAAATTTGCGATAAAAATGGGTGATCCGAATCTGCTGTCTATTTCTAAACGTGTTTGCTCCAATGTAATTATGGTCAGATTAGATTATTCTAGATGGAATGTTGTACATGTCGTTGTAGTTATTAGATGTGTGAGTAGATGTAATTGTGTCGCTTGTAATCAGAATTATATGTCCTCATTTATATGATGTGAACCAGGAGGTAATATTCGATACAACCATTGGTATTTCATTGACCATTTTTTTTATTTATGACATCTTCGACATTATCAAGTAGTGGGGTTGGCAAAATTGTGGTCATATCTGTGGCTGTAGTGTTAATGTCTGCGGTCATAGTGGCTGCCTATAATAAATTACGTCGAGTAAATTGTGAGGGTTAACCTGACACGGGAAACACCAAGTAGAAGTGTCCATGCACAAATTTAAAGGTATTAATAACAATGCAGCTCTGTGGTGCCTTTAATTTACGTAAGCGACACAAATGTAGTTGAAGCTCCCAAGTACGATCGTCTTTTCACACAGCATAAGCGTATCTATTTGCTACGTCTCTACTTTCAATCAGAAGAAGTCCGCTAGATTAAGTCTGCTAGCTTAAGTCCGCCCGCACGGTTGCGGATGATATAGCTTCTGAATTGGTAGCATCTAACACTACAATTTGGTTGGACCAAATGTGAAAATGCATTTTATAGCTGCTTCATGTACCTTCTGACAAAAATTTGCCTCATGACAATTATGCTCCACTAGCCAATGGCCAATTGCTCTTTCTGCCACGATTCAACGGATCTTTTGATTCTAGATCGGAAAGCACTTGCGACGAATAAGTTGGCATCGGCCTTGATTTTCCTAGAAATATTTTCATTACCGCCGAACACACACGTGCAGGTTTTCGAAAGCTGAGAAACGTTACTACAACACTAGATGATGAATCCTTCACACCTTCACACGACAGCAGGCGCGCGAAGTGTGCGAGATATAATACATGTGTTAGGCCGCTATTTCGGGAGTGCCATGGAATGAGTTGAATTTGTGTAAACTCAGTTCGTGCTTATCAATTCGTTAAAACGTTTATTGAATTTCTTTTCTACCACTTCTGATTGGCCTTAAAACGGCTCGTTCATCGCTGGCATACTTCTGAGGCCGCTTGCAAATTGTTCCGGAATGGGTTGAGAAAGCCGTTTTCTTCATTCTCGTCGCAAGCACCGTATCTCTTCCCAGGGCACGGCATGGTACCGTAACTCTTCATTCGACAAAATGGCTGGAAATGAGTTTGGCCGAAGCCCGTTCGACGCCATTTCCTTGTCCCCTGCCGACCAGAACGAGCTGCGAACGCTTGTCAAAACGATCCTTGATGCCAATTTCACTCGCTATGGTCAATTTGCGGGGGTAGACCCCCGCGCGTGGAAGCTCAGTCGAGGAAAGGATGGGATGCAAATTTATAGCAGTCGAAACGAACCTTGTCAAGCGCTACCGACGAACGAAGCGTGCGAGGTCGAGTCGCTCCTTTGTATCGGCTCCGTGCCTGGCACTCTCGACGACATGATGCACGGCGTGTTAGAGTCGGCCACGAGTGCTACCGATGCAAGTGTCAAGGACGTGGACACTGCTGCGGTGCTTGCACGTATCCGAGCTCCCAGCACGCTGGACCCGTTTGCAAGCCTGGGCGTCAAGTGGATGGAGTTTGACGTGCGTCGTAGGTCAATGGGAACCGTCACGAATCGGGACTACGTCTACGTCGAAGCCACTGGAATCAAGTGTTTTCCTAGTGGCGAACCGCTCGGATATCACGTCATGCACTCGATAGGGATCGGCGAAGCGCACAATTTGCCTCGACGAGTGCGTTCCAAGCTCTCGATTTGCTCCTTCTTTCGCCAAGTAAACAAAACCGTGTCGATCCACTCGCTGGCGATTGTGGAACCCATGTCAGACCTTGTGCGGCAATTTGTGCTTCCTCGCGTGATACAAACGCTTCAATCCTCGTTCAAGCCGGCTTCGTTGTCTTCGGTCAGTAAAGTCAAGAAATTCGCACAGACTCTAAGTCATCGCCCCTCAGAGCACGAGACTCAACGACTTTCAGGATTCGACCAGCACTGTGTCACGTGCTCCAAGCGCGTAGGACGATTTGTTAAATTTGCCAGTCGTCATGCCACGTGTGCCACTTGTTGCCGACCCATTTGCAGTGCGTGCAAAATCGAAAAAAAGCAAAAGGTGCTTGCGGCAGATATCAAATTGACGACCAAAAAAGTGGCGTTTTGCTTTCCCTGTCTCACTGAAGCCATGACGACAAATGAAGCCCAATTTTATTGTGCCGACAAACCCGACAATGCTTTCGAGCCTCAGGCGTCAGCAAATACTTGGGCCTGGGCGACAAAATTGCCGACCTGGGGCTCGAAAGGTGGTGAGACGCCAATCGATTTAACGTGTACGAAATAAATATTGTAAATTTTGTTCGAGAGATGTATGCTGCGTATGCGTTACGCAGTGATTAATCATTACGATGTGCCGGCACTTTTTGTTAAAACGCATGTGCAACTTCAATTATTACATGACACATAAATTTGCAGAATTGTGCGAGTCTTAAACCTCAATATTGAGGTACATCGGTGTGAGTGTGAATGGTAATCAAGTTTTAAAGTTTTTTACGATATCTATACCTTCTCCAACCTATACGGGCTAAAGATGTCCTTATATTACACAGTCCCCGTTAAGTACATAAAGTGTACTGGAGGGGATGGTCAAATACTTAAATTAAGTAATTAGAACCACCACTTGGGTGTGGTTACATTGTGACCCGTGATGTATGTGATGCACATAGGTGCATTCATATAAGGAGAGATGACGCCTAGCGTCATCTGTAGGCGGGCACGTCGTAATGCGGCCACGCTCTACTTAGGCACACACCCTAGCACAGCGAGCAAGCGGTTAAACCTGCTTCTCTTGGGTATAGTGAGGTAGTTGTGGTGGGCGCGTTAGCTACCTCACCCAACACACTAAGAACTCTGGTTAAGTGTCGTCACGGGAGCGGTAATCCGTCTCCTCGTGCGCACTTACCAAGTAGGAAGTAGTTTTCAGACTGATTTATATTTAATAGAATTAAATACAAATACCTATTTTTACCAATTAAAATGTTATCTCTATAGATATCATTTAATATGTATTGCGAGCGTATCTTTATAGATACCTCGCGTAACGGATGACGCTAGCCGTCATCACGGATGACGCTGGGCGTCATCCCTCCTAATGTGAATGCACCCATGTGCATCACATCCACAAGGGTTGGTCACAAATGTGCACCACACCCGAGTGTTGGGTCTAATTACTATTATTTAGTAATTGACCATCCCCTTAAGTACACCAAGTGTACTTAACGGGGACTGTGTAACAT
>NC_090624.1:2923077-2928521 GCF_004359215.1 Bremia lactucae | reverse complement strand
AGCCCTGCCACCTCCCGATGATGTTCGGAGAGGTGGGGAAAATGAGCCCAATCAATATTGAGGCTCATCCTCACGTACACACGCAGAGATGCGGGTCGTGGGAAGGATTTCAAGTGCTACCAAGTGTAGGCGGGCACGTCGTAATGCGGCCACGCTCTACTTAGACACACACCCTAGCACAGCGAGGAAGCGGTTAAACCTGCTTCTCTTGCGTGCAGTGAGGTAGTTGTGGTGGGCGCGCAAGCGACCTCACCCAACACACTAAGTACTCTGGTTAAGTGTCGTCACGGGAGCGGTAATCCGTCTCCTCGTGCGCACTTACCAAGTAGGAAGTAGTTTTCAGACTGATTTATATTTAATAGAATAAAATACAAATACCTATTTCTACCAATTAAAATGTTATCTCTATAGATAACATTTAATATGTATTGCGAGCGTATCTTTCTAGATACCTCGCGTAACGGATGACGCTCGGCGTCATCCCTCGTAATGTGAATGCACCCATGTGCATCACATCCACAAGGGTTGGTCACAAATGTGCACCACACTCGAGTGTTGGGTCTAATTACTATTATTAAGTAATTGACCATCCCCTTAAGTACACCAAGTGTACTTAACGGGGACTGTGTAACATAAGGGCAACTTTAGCCCGTTACACCATCCCCCTCTTTAAGAACGAATTTACTTTTTTTTAAATTCGTCAAAGAGGAGAGAGGAACTGCGAGCAGCTTTACGCGCCGCTAGTTCATTCAATCACTCTAGTGCACGTGTTTCCATACACGGCGCCCAAGATGCCACCTAAAAGGGACCACGTGGGTGGGTCGTCTGCGAAGACGCCCACTCAACCTCGCACTAAGCGCACGAGCCGCTTTAATTCGCCGGCCGCGTCTAATGGTTTAGTCGGAACGCCGACAGCCACTGCGGCTGTCGCGTTAACAGGGCTAAATGAGCCATCCCACTTTAACAGTGAGGACGTTGATCCGTCACTCGTTGTCGACTACAATGAATCGACACCGTTGCCGCACCTCATAGAAGTGATGCGGACAACGAGCTCATGAGGAAAGATAATGGCGCACTGTTGCCCATCCAAACTTCTCTCATGGCTCACAACATGGAGACAGCATCATTTACTAGTGCTGTCCCGTCGTCTGCGCTGGAAAGCGCAGCGACAGGTAATGAGAGCGCTGTCCATAAAGGCGTAGCCGCTTTTCCGTTGGTATAACCACAACGCCTTATGCTCAGACCATAATTCATAATGGTTCTGACATAGAGGATTCGGAGCCTAAAGCTCCGCCGACGACACGTGAACGTGCTCAGTCGGTGTCACAAGCCAGTCGTTTAGAACGTGGCTATGTGACGGGTGGCATTCCAAGGATGCCCTCTCCATCTAAATGGCCTCGTTTAAACGGGCCAACAGCGTCGCTCCTAGAGCGCGCTCTTGTAGACGCACATAATTATTATGGCGTCTTCAAATCATGGAGGGCTCAGGGAAAATCGCTTGGGCGTATTTTCCCGATCCCGGTCGTGTTGCGTTCAAATGAAACGCCCGACCAATACGAGGCGGAATTTCTGCGCCGCATTCAACCACATTCCGATGTGATGAAACAGCGGTCGCAGCGAATTAATTTCGCCCGTTTGCGTGTGAAAGAAATCATGGGTGGTACTGTACCCCCTGTTTCTTCTCACAACGCTACTTCTGCTAGTCCATTTGAGACTAGCAAAGTGGCCTCAGCTGGTGCTCCTTTTCATAGGCAGCAACCAAGCCGGGCACATCAATACGTAGGGTATCGATCGGTTCCCAAGAGTCAAAACCCTTCGGGTAACCTTTCCATTGGACGAGGATCTGATACCCTTGCGTCACGGAGCGGTGGGCAAGCAACCTTCCAACAAAGAAGCGTTGATTCCCACCCGCATCCATCAGTGCAGGTGGCGCCCGATAGGAGCGGCGATCCCGCCCACCTACTCGCGGCTGCCTTACCTTCGTCCGTTCAGTCGCATGCTGCTGAACGACGTATTGCGGATCTCGAGAGTCAAGTCTCACGACTGACCTCGGATCTCGTTGATGTCCGAGCGAAGGCTCGTCAGGGTTATGAACGCCTGAAGACTAGCTTGGACCTTTTCGAACGGATAATGCTGTGGGATCCGCGTTACTCGCGTCCCCGAGTCGGCCACCTCGTCCGACTCGCATTCCTAGTCGACCTCCATGGAGGGGTCACACTCACGTGGTGACTCACCACGTGCACTCGCATCTAGTGTTGCGGGAGAAGATGATACTACGGCAGACAAAATGTCTGCCGCATGAGACAATAATGCGTCACCGCAGCTGCATGTACCGCAGCCGAAGGTGCCGCGCCTTTCGCAGACCGCATTGCTTGTTATCCATGCAATAGAATTGAAAATGATGGTTCTGACCAATTACCATCGTTTTTAATTAAGTGTTCCTATAGTGACAACTCTATTCAATGACAAACAGAGTGATTGTCGTGTAAGGGAGGGGTGATGTAACTAGGTGTATCGTTACATGAAATTAACACTTAAAAGGTTGTTAATTAATATATAATCTAAAAGGTAGATAATATTTGGAGAATGTTATCTTATATAGTAATATTCGGAAAGCTTATCAATAAATAGATATAGGCCATTACATCTACTTGCTCCGCAGTCCTGTCAGCACTGGACGCGCGCAAAGAGAGAGACAGAAAAGACTTTAGAACAGCCTGAACGTCATCAGGCGACTGACTAGCTATGAGCCTTCGAATGAGGGGGTTCAATCGGGTAGCCGTGCTAATAGCGTCCGCTCATTGCCAAAACTCCGCCGTGAACCGTGAATCTCTATCCGAGACCAGTTCACGGGGTGAACTGTGGAGTTTGAATACCTCGTGTATAAAGACACGGACATAGTTCGGAGCCGTGATCGACTCTAGTACTGCAACAAGATGTACCATCTTGCTGAACCTGTCTAGAAACAAGGTATCCATTGTTTTTGTGAACGTCTTCGGGAAATCCGAAGACAAAGTCCATAGATACGGACTGCCAACATTCTGTCGGAAGTGCTAGAAGTTGAAAAGGTGAACGGGATGTAGGGCTTGGCTTCACCCATTGACATACCTCGCAAGCATGAATATACTTGCGCACGAACTGATACTGGCGCGGCCTGTAAAAGTCGCGACTTACTGTAAGATAAGTTTTCTCACGTCCACGATGCCCACTTGTTGGTGAATCGTGACATTCATTTATGACACGCAAGCGCAAATCATTTTGAGTAGGGACGACGACATGTGGAGCGTTGCCGGCGACAGCTGATTAGTGCAGTAAGCCGTTACGTGTTGTGTTTCGACCCAATGACGATCGATATAAAGCCGGTAAATCTTTAAAAAAATTATTAGATGGATTTGACCGATGATTCATTAAGCGCAGAAGGTCTTCATCCTCTCTGTTAGCTTATTTTGTGTCACAAACAAAGTTGATGACAGAACACTTCTAATGAGTGTTGCAACAGTGGGATAGATATCACTAAAGAAGTCTGCATCCCGCTCAAATCGGGTCGGCGTGATAACGCATCAGCGACGACATTAACTCGTCCTGGTTTATATTTCACGGAGAAACTATACTTCGCGAAGAAGGATAGCCACCTCGCCATTCTTTGCGACAGGTAGGGCTGTTTGCGGCCTTTCGTAATGACGCATGGTCCGTATATACGATGAACGGTCTATCTCCAAGGAGATAGACCCTAAATTTGGCCAGTGCATATTTCATGGCTAGGAGTTCCTTGTCATGCGCTGAATAATTGCGTTCAGCTGATTGCAGCTGACGCGATTGGTAACAGAAGACGCGCTCCGCACCGTCTCTGTCGTATTGCATTACCGCAGAGAGATGAAGTGTCGTCTCGGCATAATTGCGTGATTACTTATGCAAGTGTGCCGCTAGCCCAAGGAACTTTTAAGTCCCTTGACATCGACTGGAACTGGCCAGTCGGTTATTGCCTTGATCTTTCTGGGATCAGGGCGCACGCCGTCTTACCGACGATGCACCCAAGAAGTGATATTTCGATGGAAGCGAATATACACCTCTCGAGATTTGCGTACAACTTATGCTTTCGCATAAGTGTAAGAAATTGACGAACATGAGTTTTTTATGAACTTCCACGTCCGTCTTTCCGTCCATAGCCCAGCTATGGACGATTGAATCGGCTAAATAACTCGGTGCGAATTCTCGCATCGGTCTCAACAGATTCGTTACGCATCTGTTGAATGTTGCAGAGGCGTAACTAAGCCCCTATGGAATTACTAGCCCTTCTTAGAGCATTCACTGGAAGTGCTCACTGCTGTGTACGGGATGTCCCGTTCACGCATAAGAATCTGATAAAATCTATTCATCAGATCCATAGACGAAAAGATGGTACTCTTAGACATACCAACTATGATTACGTCTTTACTTGGTATCGGCGTTTGAGCCAATTCCGTTGCAGCATTCAGTTTATTGAATGCTTGCACTATCCGCCACCCTCCTGTGGCCTTTCGCACACAGAAGGTCGCAGAGCTATGTGGGGAGGTTGACTCCCTCACATGGCCCGCTTTTACTCGATTGGTAAAGAATTATCGATCGCAAGTACTTGTTCACGAGGCATTGGTTGTTCACGAGGCAGTGGCCACTGCTTCATGACACAGTACTTCGAGCCCGGTTTGAGCTCGATCTGATGTCGAGTGCCTTTATCCTTAGGCAACTCGCATGGAACTGTTTCTGGGAATACATCCCTGAATTCAATCAAATCCGTATATGAAGGATTTGTCTTAAGTAACGTTCAGGATTGAGTAGTATATCTCTCAATCCGAGTCTTCACATCGAGGACACTTTCGTCCATCAATGAGCTGCTGAGAACACGTTCGTTCTCTGCAAAAATTACCGCTGACCATATCGGTTACGTAATCGTCCTCTGTGACGAGTACGCAGATCTGCTTGATTTTACCACCATGCAGGTTCTCATTAAACGCTTAGGTTTTAGGGTTGATAATTGAGTTATCTCCGAAGTTAAATTCAGAGGCGCATACAGATTAAGAGTATAAGCGCCACTTCAGCATTAACTATTTGAGGAGCTTTCTTCTCAAGTACGTGGGGACTTCTTCGCTCAACGACTTCCGAGTGTGATTGCGCTATCACAGTCGAATCATCTACGGTCACCTCTCTACTCGACCTAGGATCATCGTGGTGTCCCTTTTGGACAACCGGTATCTTCCTTGAATGTCGCCCGCTAGTTGTACATTCATAACTCGATCCACTCTGTCGCTAGACATCCTCGTTGACGGGATGTCGCATTCAACATATCTGAGTCTACGAACCTCTAGAGGCTGGCAATGAATAAAGTTATTCGACGCCCCACAGTCCACTAGGGCTCTCAGTGACAAATCATGTGTCACTTTTTATTTCAAGATGATGAGGGATACCTC
>NC_090624.1:2891134-2915376 GCF_004359215.1 Bremia lactucae | reverse complement strand
ATGGAGAGTCCGTATGACCTCATCCTAGGCATGCCATGGTTGGCAAAGTACCAACCATGGATAGACTGGCGTACACGCACAGTTGCGAACTCTACGCAGGACACCGGAAAGGATGTGCTCCTGCGAGAGGCCTATGCAACTGATGTCGTGTCGAACACAGTTGAGGGTGCGTTGACGGGATGTCAAACGTCACCAATTCCTACCCAGCTCGTGGAGACTGAGGTAGTGAATAGGACGATGACAAGTAGTCATGCGTCCGAATGTCCTGCACAGAGCCGAGAGCCTGTGGCAGTAGACGGCGAGCTGACAAGAAGTCATGCGTCGCATAAACCGGCACAGTGCCAAGAGCCTGGTGCGGTTGGAAGGGGTGCGTTAGCCAGGAGTGCAACGGCACCCGCTTCCCAGAAAAAGGTCGTGGTGACTCGAAGAACGAGTACCCGACAGATTAGGACGATCAAAGGCACGTCTAAACGAGTGACCTTTGGATCGGCCTCTAATAAAGAGGACGGGCCTTCGAACGAGGTGTTCGAGGCCGTCAAAGACGAAATTGCGGAGGCATCCTCAGTTGAGGTGCTCCGGCAAGTCTTTAAATCTGCCGAAAGGATAGTAAATCTGCCGAGGAGATAGTAAATCTCCCGGAGATGTCGTGGGATCTGTTCCTTGCCGAATTAAAGGAAGGAAAGATTTACGTTTATAGTCGCACCAGTTCCAGAAGAGAACTGGGTGGACTGTTGCTCGTCGTCCACAGTGGACGAGAGCGTCCTAGAAACGGACAAAAAGAAACGGTACGCTGCTCAAGGCTGGGATGCCTTGAGAGACAGTCCGTTCTTTGAGGTTCTGTGGAAACATCGTGATGTGTTTCCAGAAGAAGTGTCGAGACGCCTACCAGCAGATAGGGGCATCGAACACGAAAAAGACGTCGAACCTGGCACCAAGTATTGTGTGACCAGGCAATGGCCGTTGCCGAAAGAACAATTCGATTATATCGATGAGTTCTTCGACAAGCGAGCCAAGGCGGGACATGTACGTGAGAGCAAGTCGCCTCGCTGCAGCCCGACCTTCTGTGTGCGTAAAGCGACAGGTGGATGGCGTAGGGTTCACGCATACAACAAGATGAACACGGCGACCATACCGGCTCAAACGTCATTCCCGCGGAAAGATGTTTTTTTTTGAACTCCATGGGAAAGTCAACAAACTTTTCGCGTTAAATTTAAAGGATGGCTACTATCAGGTGCTCATGAGAAAGTCCGATGTAGCCAAAAAGGCAGCAAGCACCCTAAGCGGTATGCTTTGGGAGTGGCTTGGGATGCCCCAAGGTTTGAAAAACGCACCAGCGACATTTAATTGAGCAATGGCTCACGTGATGCGTCAGCACCGTGCCTACGCGCCTCATTACTTTGACGATGTATTCGTGCATAGTAGGGCCGAGGACGGGCTGAGCGCAATAGAGTCGCATGACTTTTGCAAGTTGACGTGCTATTGTGCGTCATTGGGGTCCCTGAAATACCTTCGCTGGGCTACATCGTGGGTACATATGGCGTGCCTGCTCGTATTAGCACGCCAGTTTACCGAACAAGCTCTTCGACCACGTGAATATCGTCTAATAGACCGAAACCCATGGATCTAAGCCTGGTTGAGGAGACTATTTCAAGCTGTAGAACAGCATAGGAATATCCGTAGATGTTATATGTGTGGAATTACGAAACATTAACGTCCAGCCTGTCCCCTACGCAGTACGCGTAAAGCTGGAAAGAGCACCAATTCCTACATATACCAGAAATATGGCACGGTGCGAAAAAACGTCGATACCCAGTAGGTGTGAGGCGCCGTACTGGGAAAGAGCTAGGCTCTGTCAAACCTCTAGCAGGTGAGAGTAAACAGGACCTAGCCCAATCAGCTCGGTGCGTAATTGCACGGAGGGGTGAGTACAAGCCCGGCTTGTTAGTCGCTCAGGCGACTGTGAAAAACTTTGATAAGTCGTGGTGAATTCTGGTTGACTCAGGAGCGTCTTGCAATAATGTGTGACGTCTTCCCTTAAAGGAAATCAACAATACATTGAGGCGCTTAAAGCCCATGAAAGGTGATACAATCACTGTTCGCTTGGCGACTAGGGCTCGTGTCACTGTTCCTAAAACTCGTTGAACTAAGGTATGAAGTTTCTGGACTTTGACAGTGTGGAACGCTGTCTCGTCCTTGATTTAAATTAGAGAAATCATCGCATCGTTGGTATGGCTGGCTTGAACGCCACGAGCCATGGATCGATTGGAGATCTTAGACCTTAGGCGTCACGCGCAATGATCCTAACAAAGTTTTGAAGAGTCATGGACCCACCTTTGCTAAGCAACAAAAGCGCTATTGGCGCTAGTCACTGATTGAATCTGTCAGTTATTTAAACATTGGAATGTCTGAGTTATTGAACTCTATTGTTGAAAACATTAATTCTCAGAAAAAAGAGGTGGAACGGCACGTACTTCGTCGAGTGACACTCGTTTTAAAAACGATTTCATTGAATGCTGAAAGCATTGTAGGACTAAGGCCGAATCAATAACGGCGCTATATCCCTGAGATACGTGGAGTGGCACGTCTAAGTCCTCCCAGTGTGGTCGGTCGAGGTGGCCCCATACTGAGTTTTCATAGTAACACTGTTGGCGGTCCCCAAGGCATTTGGGGTCAAAACCTTCTAATGCACGTGAAGTAACACGTAAACGGTCGCTAAACAACGAATTTGAGTTACCTTACTCCTTGTCGGATGTCGATTTAGACACCATCTCTGGTACATAACCAATACAGGCTGATAAATTTGGGGACGGGAATGTCCCGGCCTCTACGAGGCATTTTGTCGCTACTCCAAGACAGGGGAGACGCGAAGCTTTTTATACCCTCACAATTTGATACGAGTGAGCAATTACATACGCTTGTAAATGGTGTAACCGGTAACATCGAGGAAGGAGTTAGCCTCGCGGCAATCCCTTCGTTACACCTTATTTTAGAGCTAGACGAAATGTCTATTGATGAGTGCGGCCGAGCCTTAAGGCTGGCAACTTATCTGAGATAGTGGTCATTCGACCAACGATTGAGTTAAGCTCATCGTCACTTCTAGACGAAGCTGTCCTGGATGGCACAAAAGCTGCGCTTAGTGCTCGGAGTCGATCATCGATCCTTTTAGAATTTACGGATCCGTTCTATTCCTTGATAAAGAATTCCATGATGTGGTATGTACCAGTCCACCATCTGTTTTACCCCCGGATAGAGGTGTCCGTCATAAAATTGACTTGTTTCCGAGCACTAAATTCTGTGACACGACAGTAGCCTTTACCAAAGGAACAGTGGACGTCATTGACGACTTCTTCCGTGCGAGAATGAAATGGTACGAGAAAGTATATCTTCCCATTTGACACCGACATTATGTGGTAAAAAACCGAATAGTTAAGGCGAATTTTACATGCTTATAATAAGCTTTATGCTGCCACAATATCAGCACAAACCCCCATTCCTAGAGAGGATATTCTTTAGAACAGTATGGTGGTACGTACAATGTATAGTGCACTAAATTAGTCGATGGTTATTATGAAATCCATCTTACAGTGTTAGCACTCCAAGCGGTATGCTATGGAAGTGGTTGGTTATGCCTCAAGGCTTTCCAACGCTCCGGCAACAATCTATCGTCTAGTGACGCAACTGATCCTTTGTGTCGGGATTTCCAGGTTCTTGCCTGCTCCGCCCTCATCGAGGTTATTCACAGACTTACTTTAATGATTTTTTTGTCCATAGGTATGCGGAGCAGGGTCGATCGGATGTGGAATACCACATAGAACATTTGCGAGCAGTGCTCGAGTGTTTGCGCACCAATAACTTGTAAGACAATGCATCTAAACGCATATTTGGCGCAGAAGAAATTCCTTTTTAGGGTGCTTTATTGAAAAGCGAGGCTTTAGAGCGGATCCCGCTAAGGTAGAAGCCATTGAAGATTGGCCGGTTCCTGAGAACCAAAAAAAAGTATCTGCGTAAGTGGTTGGGTCTCGCCAAATATTTATACAAATAAAGCGAAAATTACGCTGATATGGCTAGGCCATTATCATATCTCCGTAGAAAGGATACGGATTGGTGCTGGGCTAGCACAAAGCATGATGCTTTTCAAGCAATAGAAGATAGTCTTATCCATGCACTGATTCTAACACTGGCAAATCCAAATTGGCCTTTCAGTATCGTCTGTGACGCATCGGATTTTGCCATTGGCAGTGCTCTGTTGCAAACAGATGCTAATTGGCGTGAACGTGTAATTGCTTTCGAGTCTAGGCAGCTTAAAGCTGTGGAAAAGAACTACTCAGTTCATGACAAAGAGTCACATTGCTATGAAGTATGCTCTTATCAAATTCAGAGTTCACCTGCTAGGCTCTTAGACGTTTGTAATATATACAGATCACGCTTCATTGCACACTGCGACTAAGTCGCTCCATCTCTCACAGAGAATGGCTCGAAGGCTATCCTTTTTCATCGAATACAAGTTTGAGGTGAAGTATACGCCTGGCAAGCAGAATGCTTTGGCTGATGCGTTATCACGCAGGCCGGATTATGAGCACTCTCATTTAGCGACTCTAATGTAGCCTATTACTGAATTAATCCATTCGGCTTACGCCCAGGATGAACAGTGTGTAGCTCGGCTACGAGCTCTAAAGAGCACTGACTCGGGGTTTAAATTGTCGGCACGTTTGCGTGCAAGGATACATCTATTTTCTATCGGTAACGACCTGTTTTTTATTGCACGGACTGGGGGGGAATTAGCCGATAGGCTTGCTGATATCATCCTTTTTATCATTCGAAAACAAGTAAGCAAGTTTCTCGCCACGCAACTTAGTGTCTTAATAGATGTACGTGACACGATGACTGATGGCCACAAACAAAAAGAACAAGCAGATGCCAATGGAAAAGGCTGTATAAAAAATTATGCGATGGAGACCGAGTTTTATTAAACGCTGAAAATCTACCTACTAACTTGGTTTTTGCGGTCTTCAAGACGAAATTGCACCCGCGCTTTATTAGACCATTTACAGTCGTTGCCAAGATGGGCCTTGCTTACACGCTAAACCTTCCTAGCATGCTGCGTATACACCCAGTGTTCTACATAGGCTTGCTTAAGCCATTTCAGAACCCTTCCCATGTGAACTTGGAGGCGCTTGCGCCAAACAAGACGGCCGTGCCGCAGACTGCGGCATCCGCACCAGGATGTCCATTTGACCCTCTAAATGAGGTTGCTGACGTTACAGCATTGAAAGGCGTTTTGAATGAGACCTCAACCCGAGCAAGGCCCTCTGAGAAGAAGTTCCACCTCGTTCTTTAGAGCATCAAATGCTTCCGCCGAGATTTCGGCCCCTTTAGCGTAAGGTATCGCTCATGAAGAGCGTCGCGAGCAGCGAGCTCCTCCGGCGTCATCGCCGTGGGACCGAAGATCCAGATGGCCAAGCTGTGATCCGTGATCTCTTTGAGACGCTCTTCCACACTAAGTGAAGTTAATCGATATTCTGTGAGCTTAACCTTTCGTTTTCTCTGCAGCTTGACGACAAGCTTGTTCCTCTATGATGATTGCCCGCTCTTGCACTTCATCGAGCGGGTTCGTGATGATATTGACTCAGAATCCGGCTTCCGGTGTAATGTGGCTAAGACGCCCGCGGCACCACGTTCTGGGAACGGATTTGGAGCCCGACGGGACTCGTTCACACGTCGAGACGTATATGAGCTTGGCTCTTCTGTCTCTCCCTCCGATGGAGTGTGACTCATATAGTCTACCTGCAACTCATCGTCGGGGGAGTAGCTTGGAGTCGGTGACTCACGCTTTGTTGTCATTAGACAAAGGAATGCAATCCACAAGCAAACTGTTAGTTGCTTATATTACAACCTCAAAGAGGAAATGAAGCGAATGTTGTCACTATGTGTCAACAGTCTGATGGAGGGGCACACATTGGTTGGTGAGCCGTTGTTGTTGTACATTAACTTTATGGGTAAACACAGTTTTGTTCTATGTAGAAATTAAATAATTACTCAAATCCCATTCATTACGGGTAATATGTGGCAGCCGCCAGATATAAATATGGCAGCCGAAATCTATTTTAAATTAGCTAGGGTAAGGTTTTAGATTTAAATAAGTAAATTAAGTTCAGTTCCTCTTTTGATCTTAAAGCGTCTAGTGCCTTACTAAGGCTTACGCATTAGATAGAAGCCTTTTCAAAGTACATACTCTTGGGCACTAGTTGCCACTTGGTTCTACGAACTCCTGAATTGTAACGGGGCACTGCCGACTTGTACTGCTTCAGTGCGAGTGGTGCCTCGTGTCGCTTCACGTACACTATTACGTACTTTCTTTAAAACCCTTGCTTTAAAGGCGGTAACATTCAACTGTATTAAATATAAATAAGTTCCTTTGTTTCTCTCTATTTAATACTCACTTAATTATATACTAATGCAAAACATGTTATAAAGTCTTTTCTGTCTCTCTCTTTGCGCGCGTCCAGTGCTGACAGGACCGCGGAGCAAGTAGATATAATGGCCTATATCTATTAATTGATAAGCTTTCCGAATATTACTGTATAAGATAACATTCTCCAAGTATTATCTACCTTTTAGATTAAATATTAATTAACAACCTTTTAAGTGTTAATTTCATGTAACGATACACCCCGTTACATCACCCCTCCCTTAAACGACAATCACTCTGTTTGTCATTGAATAGAGTGGTCACTATCAGAACACTTAATTAAAAACGATGTTAATTGGTCAGAACCATCATTTTCAATTCTATCGCATGGATAACAAGTCAATGCGGTCTGCGAAAGGCGCGGCGCCTTCGCTGCGGTACATGCAGCTGCGGCGACGCATTATTGTCTCAGACAGTCATTTTGTCTGCCGTAGTATCATCTTCTCCCGCGACACTAGATGCGAGTGCACGTGGTGAGTCACCACGTGAGTGCGACGCTCCCATGGAGGTTGACTAGGAATGCGAGTCGGACGAGGTGGTCGACTCGCAATGAGGGGGTTCAATCGGGTAGTCGTGCTAATAGCGTTCGCTAATTGCCATAACTCCGCCGTGAACCGTGAATCTCTATCCGAGACCAGTTCACGGGGTGAACTGTGGAGTTTGAATGCCTCGTGTATAAAGACACGGACATAGTTCGGAGCCGTGATCGACTCTAGTACTGCAACAAGATGTACCATCTTGCTGAACCTGTCTAGAAACAAGGTATCCATTGTTTTTGTGAACGTCTTCGGGAAATTCGAAGACAAAGTCCATAGATACGGACTGCCAACATTCTGTCGGAAGTGCTATAAGTTGAAAGGTGTACGGGATGTAGGGCTAGGCTTCACCTATTGACATACCTCGCAAGCACGAATATACTTGCGCACGAACTGATACTGGCGGGGCCTGTAAAAGTCGCGACTTACTGTAAGATAAGTTTTCTCACGTCCACGATGCCCACTTGTTGGTGAATCGTGACATTCATTTATGACACGCAAGCGCAAATCATTTTGAGTAGGGACGACGACATGTGGAGCGTCGCCGGCGACGGCTGATCAGTACAGTAAGCCGTTACGTGTTGTGTATCGACCCAATGACGATCGATATAAAGCCGGTAAATCATTAAAAGATTTATTAGATGGATTTAACAGATGATTCATTAAGCGCAGAAGGTCTTCATCCTCTCCGTAGGCTTATTTTGTGTCACAACCAAAGTTGATGACAGAACACTTGTAATGAGTGTTGCAACAGTGGAATATGTTTCACTAAAGGAGTGTGCATCCCGTTCAAATCGGGTCGGTGTGATAACGCATCAGCGACGACATTAAGTCGTCCTGGTTTATATTCCACGGAGAGACTATACTTCGCAAAGAAGGATAGCCACCTCGCCATTCTTTGCGAGAGGTAGGGCTGTTTGCGGCCTTTCGTAATGACGCATGGTCCGTATATACGATGAACGGTCTATCTCCAAGGAGATAGACCCTAAATTTAGCCAGTGCATATTTCATGGAAAGGAGTTCCTTGTCATGCGCTGGATAATTGCGTTCAGCTGATTGCAGCTGACGCGATTGGTAACAGAAGACGCGCTCCGCACCGTCTCTGTCGAATTGCATTACCGCAGAGAGATGAAGTGTCGTCTCGGCATAATTGCGTGATTACTTATGCAAGTGTGCCGCTAGCCCAAGGAATTTTTCAAGTCCCTTGACATCGACTGGAATTGGCCAGTCGGTTATTGCCTGGATCTTTTTGGGATCAGGGCGCACGCCGTCTTACCGACGATGCACCCAAAAAGTGATATTTCGATGGAAGCGAATATACACTTCTTGAGATTTGCGTACAACTTATGCTTTCGCATAAGTGTAAGAAATTGACGAACAGAATGAGTTTTATGAACTTCCACGTCCGTCTTTCCGTCCATAGCCCAGCTATGGACGATTGAATCGGCGAAATAACTCGGTGCGAATTCTCGCATCGGTCTCAACAGATTCATTACGCATCTGTTGAATGTTGCAGAGGCGTTACTAAGCCCCTATGGAATTACTAGCCCTTCTAAGACCATTCCACTGGAAGTGCTCACTGCTGTGTACGGGATGTCCCGTTCACGCATAAGAATCTGATAAAATCTATTCATCAGATCCATAGACAAAAAGATGGTACTCTTAGACATACCAACTATGATAACGTCTTTACTTGGTATCGGTGTTTGAGCCAATACCGTTGCAGCATTCATTTTATTGAATGCGTGCACTATCCGCCACCCTCCTGTGGCCTTTCGCACACAGAAGGTCGGAGAGCTATGTGGGGAGGTTGACTCCCTCACATGGCCTGCTTTTAATCGATCGATAAAGAATTTAGTAATCGATAGTACTTGTTCTTGAGGCAGTGGCCATTGCTTCATGACACAGTACTTTGAGCCCGGTTGAGCTCGATCTCATGTCGAGTGCCTTTATCCTTAGGCAACTCGCATGGAACTGTTTCAGGGAATACATCACTGAGTTCCATCAAATCCTTGTATAAAGGATTTGTCTTAAGTGACTCCCAGGATTGAGTAGTATATCTCTCAATCCGAGTCTTCACATCGAGGACACTTTCGTCCATCGATGAGCTGCTGAGAACCCGTTCGTTCTCTGCAAAAATTACCGCTGACCGAATATCGGCAACGTATTCGTCCTTTGTGACGAGTACGTAGATCTGCCTGATACTGGATTCGTCAAGTTGGCAGATGCGATAAGTGCTTGTCACATTGTCGACGAGCAAATGCAAGTCGCATTGCTCAATCAAATTTGGCAGGCTGTGGCAAAAATTGGGCGCTAGACCTTATGTTGCGCGACCCATATGTCATTGGGTTGCTAGGGGCTTTTAAAACTCGGCTAAAAAAACAGACCTCTAATTTTCCTAGGGCTGAGTTCAGAGCTCGATCGGAGCTTCTGAAACTCAAGCATGACAGCGTGATGTTCGCGCTTATGCCCAGCACGCATTAAATGTGTGGAGTGGATCAGCGATCATTAACGATCCTTCGAATCGATTCTCTTCTTAAGTTCCAAAATTCCGAGACGTGGTGTGTCACAATTAACCGTCCGCATAGAAGTGTGCATCATTACATTGACTTGGTTACTGGAATCAGATATTTTACTGGCGTTCACCAAACGAGCAGTGTGACGTCATTGATGAATTCTTCTGTGTTAAGCACGAGGCTGGAATGATTCGACACCAACATGTTATGTCATAAACAAAACGGTAAATGCTTTGTACATGCTTACAGTAAGCTTAATGATGCTACTATACCGGCACAGACACCAATTCCTAGAATGGCTGCTTCTCCTAAAGTTTTGGTGAGGGAACGGTTCGCTTCACTTAGTCAATTATTACTATCAGCTGCTCATGCAAGCTACTGACATCCGCTTACAGCGGTAAGCAGCCTTAGTGGGATGCTGTAGGATTGGCTAGTTACGCTTTAGGGCTTTTTAATGCTATTTTGAACATCTAGTGACACAATTATTGCGTCATCATCTAGAAGATTCACATACTTATTTGCTGTTTAATTCATAGCTAGACGGAAAAGTGGCGGTCTGATGTGGAAACCCATTCTGCGAAGTGTGTAAGTGCCTTCGAACAAATAAGCTGTATGACAACGTATCTAAATACGTCTTCAATGCAAAAGATTTTTTCTTCTTAGGGTTAGTCTTTGGAAAAGCAGGCCTGGGAGCAGAACCTGCTACAATTAAATCCGTTGTTAATTGGCCGGTTCCTAAGAACCAAAAGACCTGAGTGAGTAGCAGAGTTTAGCCAACTATATGCACAAATGTAGCAAAAAATTACGCGGATATGGCTCGGCCATTATCAAATCTACGTTAAGAAATCAAAATGATGCTGGAATAGCACATAGAATGACGTTTTGAATACAGTAAGGGATAGCCTCGCCCATGCCCCGATTTTGGCTCTGCCAATCCTGATCGGTCTTTCAAGCTTGTCTGTGACGACACTGAGCATACTTCGTGGCGAGAAGATGCTTACTATGAAGTATGTTCTTGTCAAATTCAGGGTACATCTGCAAGTCTCTTAGCTTTTTGTAGTCTATTCAGATCATGAGCCTTTAGGTTCTGCGACTAAGTCGCCTCATCTCTCGCAGAGAATGGCTCGATTGATTTTCATTTGCTGAATAAAACTTTTTAGGTGAAAAAAAAAGCCTGAAAAAAAATGCTTTGGTTGATGCATTATCATGCAGGCGAGATTAGGATCTGGCTCATTTCACACGTGTAACGTCACCACTCCATTACTTGATTCAATTGGCACATGCCAATGATGAACAGTGTGTGGCTTTGCTACAAGCTATCGGAAGCAATGAGTATAACATTTGGACGGTAAATGTCGAGATGACTACGTGCGGGGTTGCATCGATACTCAATCGAAAATGGCCTTTTTGTGCTATTGCACCGCCAACGCTTTGACGGAAGCACCTATGCGTTGTTGAATTTTAAGATAAGGATGTACCAATGTTCTGGGAACGGATTTTGGAGTCCGGCAGGATTCGTATTTACGCGAAAGCGTGTTGGGTGGGGACTCCTTATTTTTGCTTAGGTACGGAGTACGTCTATCAAAGTCCTAATACTTTCCGTCTTTAAAAGGTAGCGAGGAATCGAAGATCCACGTTTAGTTGTCATACGAAAAAATATATGCCAAAACAACCGTGGATTTAGCTGTTGAGTATCAAACCTCTAAGAAGAAATGCAGAACTCGATTTCAACCGTCTGATGGGGGTTATAAGGTACACGTTATCACACCCATTAGACTGTGGGTTGCTAAACCGTAAGGACGCCACAATTTACACTATGCGTAAGATACCCTTTTCTTCATTAATTTAGGTATTTTCGTTAAATTTCTTTTATTAATAGATAGTTTACGTGGCAGCCGCCAGGTAAAATAAAGTGGTGCTAAGGCGAATCGACAACTCGTCGACAGCTCGAATAATATACTTGATTGCATATAAAATCGATCGCGAGAATTTGCAGTGCCTTTCTTTACTATTCTAGTATCTTGCCCGAGTGCTGTAAGGAGGTGGACTTAAGATCCGCTAGAAATTAACTATCTGCGTATGTTCAAACCACAGAATCTGTTTTTAGATATGTTGGCAGAATTATACAATTCAGAAACATAAACTAAGCTTGGTTCCCTTGCGATTTCATTAGTAAGAGTACAAAACCTTCCAAAGGTACATACTCATGGGCCTTAGTACCACTTGAATCTACGAACCATTGAGTTCGTAAAACATAACTCTTTAAGCTCTACGAGCTTGTGAAACTCTTCGATCTGTTGCCTTTATTAATTCTGTAGATGTACAAGTCTTCCTCTTACTTAAAGAGTGAGGTAATTAAGCTTTTTTTAACATACTATCTGCAAGGTTTAATATTTCATTATTGAATTTTGTTCCACTGATTTTTCCATAATCTGTACAATATAAGATATCATTGAAAGTGACCACCGATCCGCTCTTCAATCAATAAGTATCCATATTTGAATTAAGTAAGAATCTAGGTGATATAGGTGCAACTAGCAAGCTTTTTTTATAGTGCGAACGGTAAAGCTGTCTAAGTCTTTCAACAAAAATCCGGCATAAATTAGTTAAAGGTGCCTTGTGTACGGAATAGTTTAGTAAAAGATAGTGCAGAGGTCTGTTCAAATGCTGTCTAAAATGAAAAGAAGGAGTGACGCGAACCAGATATGCCATGAAAGGATGGTGAAATGCATTTGAAAAGAATGCAGACCGATGATTCTGGAGCCGGGTGATTTGAAAACATACTTGAAACTTGAAAGTAAAATGATGCAAGAAGTCAATTGCTGACAATAAGATGTCAAACCGAGCGTTATAGCGCTTACCGCAGTATGTCAACTGTTCAGAGCGATAAATTCTATCCATTAATAGACAAAGAATCGACTTAAAAAGTCTGAGACATGTAACTTTCCCGGTGGTGCCACTTAAAACAATTCCAAAGATAAATGAAGTAAGTACGCGTGTAATGGAACACACATCAATTGGAGAACCGTTGTTGTGGTACATTAACTTTATGTGTAAAATACCCTTTTATCTTATTCTGAAATAGTAACTTACTTGAATTCCATTTATTATGGGTAACAAATGTGGTCGCCGCCAGATATAAATTTGGCGGCCGGAATCAATTTTTAATTAACTAGGATAATATTTAGATTTAAATGCTGACATAAAGTACAGTTCTTCTTTTGATCTTAAAGGGTTTAGTGCCTTCCTAAAGCTTGCGCATTGATCTGTAGGAGATAGAAGCCTTTGGGCACTAGTTGCCACTTGGTTCTACGAACTCCTATATCCCTTGAACTAGAATTATATTAAGCTTACACGCTTGTAAGATTCCCTGAGTTGTTAAACCTACTAATTCTATAAAATTGAGAGACTTTCTGAGTCTAAAGTCTTCCTTTGACTTTAGGAGCGAGGTAGCTCCGCTACACCTGGTAGTACTCTTAGTCAATCTACGCCTGAGTCTTTGTAAGACAACCTTCACTGTAATGGAAGAGTTTCCAGAGCTTTCAAAGGCGCAACGCGCATCTCATGACAAGCTCAAAAATGCATTAGGGCTTAAACATGTAGAGTTCATTATATCCGAGGAAAAAGAGGTCCTGCATACAAGTCTTGAAGCCTTCATGCGATATAAATCCTCCCTGGTAGGCCAGATACATCTCTGTGCCTGATTCTGAGCCGATTGCTCGCCCTCTAGTCGTCAATGCAAAGACATTTAAGGGGCAAGAGGGAGAAAATCTCCTTTCTTGGATTAAGCAGATGGATATGTTCATTGCCTCCGCCTTGATCTTAAAATAACGACAAAAGGTGTTATGGCCATTAACAAACTCGGTGGTAGAGCCATTGAGTGGGCATTATTGTGCACCACGTCCATAAACGACGCTTTTCCCTCATGTGATTCGCTGAAACAGCAAACGACCAGCATGTTTGCACCGCCTGATCAGGCTTATCGCTAACAAGCACGGCTCCTAGTGACTCAAAAGGGTAAACGAACTCTAGAGGACTTTGTCGAGGAGTTAAGGACCTCATTGCATCTATGCATCAAGACCCGGTGCGAAACAATTGTCGTATCAGTTTTTATGTGGGGTCTTAATGAGGTCGTTGCCCGGACGGGATTATTCCGGTCTCATCCTGCTACTTTCGAAGAGGCAGTTGCCATAGCGCTACGCGATGAGTTCGATTTTAAGTCGGCTTGTGTCAGCACGCCTGTTTACCGATCAAGCTTCGAGCACATGTGTACCGTCTAATAGAACAGAACCCATGAATATATGCCTCGTCGAGGAAGAAGAAGAGGCTTTTCAAGCTGTGGAACATAATAAGAAAATCCGTAGATGTTATATGTGCGGAAGCACGAAACGTTTTCGTCCGGCCTACCCCTACGAAACACGTGTATATCTCGAAAGAGCACCGATTCCGACCTATACCAGAAATTTGATACGAGGCACGAAAACGTCGATACCAAGTAGGTGCGGGGCGCCCTACTGTGGAAGACCTAGGCTCTGTTGAGCCTGTAGGAGATGATTGTAAACAGGACATAGCCGCAATTAGCTCGGTGCGTAATGGCACGGGGCGTGAGTACAAGCCGAGCTTGTTATTTCATCTAGCGACTGTGAAGGGCTTTGATAAGCCATTGTCAATTTTAATTGACTCAGGGGCGTCTTGCAATTATGCTTGATCAACAATACATTGAGGCCCTTAAAGCGCATGAATCTGATACAATCACTGTTAGCTTAGCAAATGGGACTCGTGCACTGTTCCTCCAGTTCCTTTAAGCTTAGGCAAAAGGTTCTGGACTTTGACATTATGAAATGCTGTCTCGTTCTTGATTTGGATTCGATATATAATCTCATCTTTGGTATGACCTGGCTTGGACGCCATGAGTTATGAATCTATTGGAGGTCTAAGACCTTAGGCACCACGCGTAATGTTGTTAGCAAAGCTTTAAAGAGTTATAAACCCACCTTTGCTAGGCAACAAAAGCGCTATTGGCGCGGATAACTTACTGAGTCTGTCAGTGCTTTAGATTTGAGAATGTCTGAGATAATTAACTCCAATGTTGTAAACATTAATTCTGAGCTCGACTCAGAAAAAGGGGGTGGAACGGCACGTACTCTGTCGAGTGACACTCGTTGTAATAACGATTCACTGAATGCTGAAAGCATTGTTGGCCTAAGGCCGAATCATCAAGGGTGCAATATCCCTATAATACGTGGAGTACACGAATAAGTCCACCAAGTGTGGTCGGCCGAGGTGGCACCATGCTGAGTGTCAATAGTGACACTATTCGCGGTTCGCCAGGACCTCAAGGGTGCAATACTCCTGAGATACGTGAAGTGGCACGTCTACGTCCAGCGAGTGTGGTAGGCCGAGGTACCACCATACTGAGTGTCATTAGTGACACTTTTGGCAGTTCGCCGGAGCATTTCGGGTCAAACCCTTTCATTGCACGTGAAGTAACACGTAAACGTTCGCTGGACAAGGAAATTGAGTCATCTAACGCCTTGTCGGATGTCGACTAAGACACCATGTCTGGTACTGAGCCATTACAAGCTGGA
The DNA here is from genome assembly GCF_004359215.1 of Bremia lactucae. NCBI lineage: Eukaryota > Oomycota > Peronosporomycetes > Peronosporales > Peronosporaceae > Bremia > Bremia lactucae. The sequence goes on along the minus strand of NC_090624.1, from coordinate 2,900,267 downwards.
AAATTTGGGGACGTGATTGTCCCGGCCTCTGAGAGGCGTCTTGTCTCTACGCCAGGAAGTCTTCTCTTTTATAACACTTGCTTTATAGAGGGTTAAAGTAAGCTGTATTTAATATGGTTAAGTTCTTCTTGTCTATCACTCAATACAAACTTTATTATAATCTAATACAAACATGTAATTAAATCTTATCAGTATTTCTCTTTACGCGCGTCCAGCGCTAACTGGACCGCAGAGCAAGTAGATATAAAGGTCTATATCTACCAATGGATAAGCTTTTAGAATATTACCATGTAACGTAATATTCTCCAAATATTATCTACCGTTTAGATAATATTTTAACTAACAGCCTTAAGTGTTAATTTCATGTTACATCCCCCCTCCCTTTAACGACAATCAATCTGACTGTCATTGGGTAGAGTGGTCACTATATGACCACTTTATTAAAAAAGATTTTTATTGGTCAAAACCATCATTTTTATTTGATCGCATGGTTAACAAGTCCATGCGGTATGCGAATAGTGCGGCGCCTTCGGCTGCGGTTCATGCAGCCGCGGGCGACGCATTATTGTCCCTTGCGGAAGCGTTCCGTCTGCCGTAGTATCATCTCCTCCCGCAACACTAGATGTTGCGGATGCACGTTGTAATTCGCCACGTGATTACAACCCCTCTTTGGGGGTCGACCACGAATGCGAGTCGGACGAAATGGCCGTCTCGGGGATAACAGAACAGTCGCCCAATCATCGTTAGGCGTCTGACTATGAGCCTTCGAATGAGGGGGCTCAATCGTATAGACGTGCTTATAGCGTTTGCTATAGCATGATTGGTTCCGACGATGAGGATGATTCCTCATCGCCAGCACCGTCTACCGTGCCGTCACCCGCACATATTCCTGTCGTGGTGATGACGATGGCGTAAGCCATCGTAATAACAGTTCTTGTGGTACCCCTGCTTCAGTGGATACCACTCAGGGGATCGTAGACAATAAAATGTCTCGTTTTGCCCTGGAAGAAGCCGTGGCTTTTGCTTGAACGGCTAGTCAATAGCTTGTCTGGAGAGACTGCCCCTCACAATAAATATCCCTTATTTATTGCGACAAAGCTACATGGCCTTGATCCCAGCGCGAAGAACTTTCGCGCTGAAGAAGATTTTTTTATGATTTTCTTAAGCATCGATGGTACAGTGGCATCAACAAGCGAGATAAAAATTCGTTGATGCAAGCCTGGAACGCGTTTATCCGCAATGTCAAAGGCATTGGACGCGAAGCCTGGCTTTAAAGGCTTAACGCGATTCGCGTTATTTTTGGAAAACGAACTCTAACCGGTGCAATGTATTAATTGCATCGGTCGTCTCGTGAGGCAGGACTTCCATGCCTCACTTGGGGTGATTTCTTGTCCGTGTTTTGTTGACAACACGAAGCAAGTAAAAAAGTAAAAGGGGATGTGTATTCCCTATCGTCGCCCTGGGGATCGGCTCGCATCTCTATCGAGATGCGCGATACGATAGACGTTGAGCAATCGATTTACATGCGCCAGGAGCGCGTGTTCTCCGATGGACCTTCTGATCTATCGGACGGGTCTCGTCATACTGACGGACGAGGCCCTGGGAACGAGGCTCCCAGCTGTCATGCGAAGGAGATAACCCGTATGCTGCTCCTTCACATCATAATGATCTTGAATACGTTCCAAAAGGAAACGTTGACCACCGTGGGAACCCACCGATAGTTGTGGCGGAGGAGGGTACATTAGATCCGACCAATATGTCGGACATAGAGTCGAAGATCGACAAACTCGACAACTTCCTCCATAATTTAGAGGAGGGTCTTAAGTCTTAATCAGGGGCGAGGTAAGCGTCGCTCGTTGGAGAAGACGGTGCTGGCTCACGATATCGAACGGTCTTTCAACCGTTCGAAGAGAGCGTTTTCCATGTTCGAGTGGGAACGGAAATATCACACTCTTCGTGTGAGCTTTCGTCAGCTCATCGCGGTTTTGAGAATCTTCAGGCCCGGCATGAAAATCTTCATATACAACATGACAATCTGGTTTGTGACCACAAAATTCTCTGAGGGATTTTTGAAAAGGGTGGTCAGATCCGTGCTCGGAAAAAACCGCGTAATGCTGGTACGGGCGGAGCCGACCTACGTAAAACGTAGGATGCGTTCGCATCCTACGTGGCAATTCTATTGTGTACGCATTGCCTCTGCGATGCAGTACATGGAAAGGCCCAATGACCTTGGGTAGTAATTTACTGCTACCCACATTAGTGACTACACGCTTAGGTAAGTTTACCGTAGAGAGTAGTAATAGGTCATTTATTTCAAATGAAAGAACGTTTGCTGATCCCTGTTTGTCTGCGTTCCGTTTCTGACGGTCCACTGCGTAAGCAATGGAATCCTGTACGAAACGGATTACTGATTCTCGAGTCAGGAGAAATTCCTCTGCTGACTCATTTGTTTTGTCCTTTTCAGTGCGCTTTGCGCGCATTGCCAGAGAGTTTTCTCATCTTCGATGTCGATTGCATCGACATCGACATTATTCGCGTCGTTGTTAACTTCGACGCGTGATGAGCATGAGCCAGAAATGATTTTGCACGTGCGAGCCAATCCCCCTTAAACTACAGGATCTTTCTAATTGGATGGGTATCCGTGGATGGCGTAAGCCATTCACGAAGAACGGTGTATGCCTTGTAGACGCATGCACAGAACTATTGTTGGCGAATTCGGCCATCGGTAAAAACTCGCTCCAATTCAGATACGATTGGACGTAACCTCGAAGTATCTCTTCGAGGACGCGATTTACGCGTTCCGTCTGACCATCTGTCTCTGGATGATCAGAAGTTGACACGTCAGCCGTGTTCAGAGAGAACTGAACACGGATTGCCAAAACTCCGCCATAAACCGTGGATCTTTTATATGAGACCAGTATACGGGGTAACCCGTGAAGTTTGAATACCGTGTCGATAAAGACTCGGGCACAGCTTGGAGCCGTGTTCGACTCTGGTACTGCAGCAAGATGTACCATCTTGCTGAATTTGTCTACAAAAACAAGAATTCCAATGTTTTTGTGATCGTCTTCGGGAACTTCGAAGATGAAATCCATAGATACGGACTGCCAACATTCTGCCGGAAGTGGTAGAGGTTGGAGAGGTGCACGGGATGAAGGGCTAACTTCACCCGTTGACATACCTCGCAAGCACGAATGTACTTGCGCACGAACTGATGGTAAAAGTCGCGACTTACTGTGAGATAAGTTTTCTTACATACAGGAAGCCCATTTATTGGTGGATCGTGACACTTATACATGATGTGCAAGCGCAAATCGTAATGATTCGAAACGACGACACGTAGAGTGTCGCCGGCAACGGCTGTGTAGTACAGTAAGCCGTTGCGTGTTGTGTTTCTATCCGATGACGATTGATATAAATGGGCAGATCTTTATAATATTCATTGGATGAATATTATCAGATGATTTATTAAACGCAGATATTTTTATCTTCTGTGTAGGCTTTCTTTATGTCATCAAACAAAGTTGATGACGGAACACTTGTAATGAGCGGAAATATTTTCATTGTTGGAGTGCGCAGCCAGCTCGGGTCGGCGTGATAACACATCAGCGACAACATTAATAAGTCGTCGTTGTTTTATATTCCACGGAGAAATTATACTCCGCTAAGAAGGATAGCCACCTCGCCATTTTTTGCGAGGTATGTGGGCTATTGCGGCCGTGTGTAATGACGCATGGTCCATATATATGATGAACAATCTATCTCCGAGGATATATACCCTAAATTTAGCCAGTGCATGTTTCATGGTAAGGCGTTCCTTGTCATGCATTGGGTAATTACGTTCAGCTGGTTGCAGCTAACGCGATTGGGAACAGACGATGCGTTCTGAGTCGTCTGTATCGTATTGCAATCACGCGCAGCCGATTTCGAAATCGCTGGCGTCACAAACCACATGGAATGGTATGTCTTGATCTGCAATCGCCCATCTTGAGAATTGCATCAAGCTTTGCTTGATACCTTCAAGGGAACGCTGACAATTAGCGTTCCATAACAATTTCTCGTCTTTTTTCGAGAGACGAGAGAGATGAACTGTCATCTCGGCATAATTGCGATAGTACTTGTGCAAGTACGCCGCAAGCCCAAGGAACTTTCTTAGTTCGTTGACATCGACTCGAACTGGCTAGTCGGTAATCGCCTAGATATTTTCAGGATCAGGGCGCACGCCGTATTTACCGACGATGCACCCAAGAAGTGGTATTTCGCTTGCAGTGAATATATACTTCTTGAGATTTGCGTACAACTTATGCGTTCGCATAAGTGAAAGAACCTGACGAACGTGAGTTTTATGAACTTCCACGTCCGTCATTTCGTCCATAGCCGGGCTATGGACGGATATATCGTCAAAATAACTCGGTGCGAATTCTCGCACTGGTCTCAACAGATTCGTTACACATCCGTTGAGTGTTGCAGGGGCGTTACTAAGCCCCTGTGTCATTACTAGCCATTCCCAGAGCATCCCACTGGGATTGCTCACTCCTGTGTACGGGATGTCCCGTTGACGCATAAGGATCTGATAAAATCCATAGAAGAAAAGATAGTACTCTTAGACATACCGTCTATGATTACGTCTTTTCTCGGTATCGGCGTTTGAGCCGGTATCGTTGCAGCATTCAGTTTATTGAATGCGTGCACTATCCGCCACCCTCCTGTGGCCTTTCGCACACAGAAGGTCGGAGAGCTATGTGGGGAGGTTGACTCCCTCACATGGCCCGCTTTTTAATCGATCGATCCAGAATTTATCGATCGCAAGTACGTGTTGACGAGGCAGTGGCCACTGCTTCATGACACAGTACTTCGAGCCCGGTTGAGCTCGATCTGATGTCGAGTGCCTTTATCCTTAGGCAACTCGCATGGAACTGTTTCTGGGAATACATCCCTGAATTCAATCAAATCCTTATATAAAGGATTTGTCTTAAGTGACGTTCAGGATTGAGTAGCATATCTCTCAATCCGAGTCTTCTCATCGAGGACACTTTCGTCCATCAATGAGCTGCTGAGAACTCGTTCGTTCTCTGCAAAAATTACCGCTGACCATATATCGGTTACGTAATCGTCCTCTGTGACGAGTACGCAGATCTGCTTGATTTTACTACCCTGCAGATCTCTCATTAACCGCTTAGGTTCTAGGGTTGATAATTGAGTTATCTCCGAAGTTAACTTCAAAGGCACATTCAGATCAAGAGTATAAGCGCCACTTCAGCATTAACTATTTGAGGAGCTTTCTTCTCAAGTACGTGGGGACTTCTTCGCTCAACGACTTCCAAGTGTGATTGCGCTATCACAGTCGAATCATCTACGGTCACCTCTCTACTCGACCAAGGATCATCGTGGTGTCCCTTTTGGACAACCGGTATCTTCCTTGAATGTCGCCCGCTAGTTGTACATTCAAAACTCGATCCACTCTGTCGCTAGACATCCTCGTTGACGGGATGTCGCACTCAACATATCTGAGTCTACGACCCTCTAGAGGCTGGCAATGAATAAAGTTATTCGACGCCCCACAGTCCACTAGGGCTCTCAGTGACAAATCATGTGTCACTTTTTATTTCAAGATGATGAGGGATACCTCATCGCCAGGTGCGAGACATATAATGATTGTGTATCTGGAGCAACTTTCGTCAAGAAATTTGCAACACTCTTGAGGTTACTGGATCAGTCGGGTACTGACCCGACCATTTTTTTGCGGTCCGCCTCGCTTTTGCGATTTCGCAACAACGTCGGCCCGCGACTGCTGCCCATTTTGGCATTCAGTTAATAATTACGTTCAGTACCTCTCGGTAATGGGCGTGGGCACTACACTCATGAGCGTAGTGTCCTAACTTTTGACAGCGATTGCATTTTGCAATCGCTTATTGTTCGAAAAACGAGGAATCACGCTTTCGACATAAGAGAGGTCCATAGGATCTGGACCTCCAAGCTCGTGTCGTCTTGGAGGACGATACGATTACGAACTAGCTTGAGCCTGTCTCAAGCTTAAGTTCGCCTGTTCCGCAACAGATATTGCCTCTTGAAGCGAATCCAGTTCCAAGTGGAGCAGGTGGATCTTCACGGGACCATCGGCAACACCTTGCATAAACACAGTAATCAACGTGTGTGTATGAACTGGGTTGTTCGTGATACAACTCGCTAAGAGTCGTATGTGCTGGGCATAAGCGTGAACATCACGCTTGCCTTGCTTGAGTTTCAGAAGCTCCGATCGAGCTCTGAACTCAGCCCTAGGCGGTTCAAACGTCTGTGTAAGCCGAGCTTTATAGGCCTTTAGCGACCCAGAGACATATTAATCGCGCAACTTAAGGCCTAGTGCCGAAATTTTGGCACGACCTGCCAAATTTGATTGAGCAATTGCGCATGTCATTTGCTCGTTGACGATGTGACGAGCCCTTATGGTATCGTTCAACTCGACGAAACATTTTAAAATGGGGTCTTCTTCGAATCCCTTATACTTAGGTAGATGCGTGTGCGTCATCCCAGGTACAGGGGTCTGTACCTATTGTAACCTCAACAGTTCTGCCTGTTGAGAGCCTTGCTGATCAAGCAAGGCTACCTTCTCTTTCGCCTCGTTAAGTTCATGTTGTATGAACTTGGCGATGGCTGAATGGAGGGCATCTCTATTCAAACTGGACAGCATGGCCAAGATGCCATCCTTTTCTACGGTCGAACTCATTCGTTCGACCGCAACCCTTTCTATATCACTTAGAAAGAAGTAGTTGTCACGCGAAAAGTGATGCGTATTTTCATTATTATCTAACATGGACATGTTATATGATAGAATTTTGGTCCTTCGACGGACTTAAAGTGGTACCAGGTGTAATGGGGCACTGCCGACTTGTACTGCTTCATTACAAGTCCATTTCGCACTGCTTCAGTGCGAGTGGTGACTCACGTCACTTCACGTACACAAGTACGTGCAGAGAAAGACTTTTTCTTAAAACACTTGCTCTAAATAGGGTGAGAAGTAAACTGTATTTAATATAATTAAGTTCTTCTGTTTTTATCGATTTAATACTAAATTGATTATTAACTAATACAAAACATGTAATAAAGTCTTATCTGTCTTCTCTTTGCGCGCGTCCAGTGCTGACAGGACCGCGGAGCAAGTAGATATAATGGCCTGTATCGATTAATTGATAAGCTTTACGAATATTACTATATAAGATAACATTCTCCAAATATTATCTACCTTTTAGATAATATATTAATCAGAAACCTTTAAGTGGTAATTTCATGTAAGATACACCCCGTTACATGAACCATTTGAACCAGGATTCACTAAGCTTTAATAGCTTGTACGACTCCCTGAACTGTTAAACCTATTTCAATTAAACTAAGAGACCCTTCGTATTTATAAGGCTTCCTCTGGACTAAGGAGTGAGGTAGCTATGCTATATTCAAGGTCTACCTCATTGGCTATAGTTGTAAGGATTGTTTGGGGCGAGGCACACTTACCAAAAAGCTGAGGTACATATACCGGCACCCTTTGAATAAATATGAATCAAGCTTATAACATGTGTTAGAACATTAGAGTTGCGTTCGATAAAGTGACATTGGGCGTCATTATTTCGTCTTCAAGCTACTTCTCATATTAAAGGTTTTTCTAGCATCGCCTAAATCCCAAATGCCCAGAATCTATGTTCAATTTCTAAATTCTAAACCCTTGGATCAAAAATCAAATTCGCGGAAAGCTCCACATTGCCTCATCTGGCAGGTAAGGAGGGGTATACACGAGAACCGTGGCACTTTGCGAACATTGTCCCGTCACGTGCGATTTTGTATACTCCGTGAGTGCGAGGCACGTCATGAAGGTGCATCACAATTAAAGTCGCGTCGAACCCCACACGCCATTGCGGAGTATGGGCAAATCTCCCTTCACCACCAATCCATACCCGCACCTCGTACTGACCGACGCCGATCGTGACATTCTCCTTCAACTCGAAAAAGACTTAATAGTCGAAGTTTTCCCAAAGTACGAAGAGTTTGTGGTCGCGGAGCACCGAAAAGTCAAGCGCTCGCAGTGGAAAGCGATTGGCGAAGACAAGAATCTTCACGTCTACGTCGAGCGACGAGGATGGAATGACAATGTCCTGGAAGAAGAAGAAGTTGTTCAGGAATCCACTGACAATTGGCAAAAGCACATGCCTATAATTCTTGCAGTCGGGACGTTTGAGGGCGAGCTCAATGACCTCATGTTCGGAACCGTGAATCCCACGCAGGAGATCATGCGAGTAAAAGCCTCGTACGTGAAAGACTACAGCGACGGCGCGGTCTTGGCCAACATTGTCGTGCCCACGGCGGCCGATCCGTTCCGATCCGTTTCGATCAAATGGACGCAAATCAATTTGCCACTCAATCAAACGGGATTGGTCCAAAATCGCGATTTTGTTTGCTTGGAAGCCACGGGGATCTTGCACTTTGCAGACGGCGATCGCGTTGGGTACCAACTCCTTCATTCAATCGACTTTCCAAACACGGAACCCCTGCCTGGGGTCGTTCGAGCTCGTCATAAAATCATTGGCTTTTATCGACAGAGCAGCCGCAATGTTATTGATACGTTTGCCTTTGATATCGTGCATCCAGGTGGAAAAGTATTTCGATCCGTGGCTCTCAAAGCCTCCGCGGAAGCACTGCTTTCAACGACGAATTACGTCATTTGTGGTCAAGCCAAGAAACTCACTTGGAAACTACAGCATCGACAAGCCGAAACGCGGCCGTTTCGCCACGATAGCAGCCCTTGCAGTGTTTCAAACGGAGATGTAGCGTGCACAGCATGTGCTCGAAATCTAACGCCTGGTGCGTTTGGCCTTCCTCGAGTGGCGGCGTTCGGAAAGAGCGTCTGCAAACTGTGTCTAAATGCAGTGTGTTACAAGTGCAAACGTCCCAAAGGCATCACGTTTCTCGCGCCAAATGGAAATCTTCTTCGACGTAAAATCACGTTTTGCGTTCTCTGCATTAGTGAGGTTTCACGCATGGATGCAGTCCCAGCGGCACAAGATCAAGCGAATGGGTATCAGGCCTACAGCGTCATGGCTTCCCTCTCAGGATCTGACATTCTTTCAGATGACTTGAATTTTTAAAC
>NC_090624.1:2884877-2891034 GCF_004359215.1 Bremia lactucae | reverse complement strand
AGTGCGTCTATTTGGGGCACCAAACCATATGTGATTCATAGGGATCACGCATCACTGTGTATCGCAATAAGCTCACCCCAGCTCTCGCCTAGCATGGTAAGATGGCTTACATTCATTTTTAAAAAAATTAAAAAGTCGGTTACAAGCCGGGTAAGTCGAATGTCTTGGCTGAAGCGCTATCGCCTAGACCAGCCTTCGAGGTAAGACACCAGGAAAGTGTGTCTCGGTCTAAGGTGCAAGTTGAGTCGTCAACATTTGCAGCCATGAAGGCCCACCTCGTGGCGAACTCAGTGGCCTCCGAAATTAAAGAGAGATACAGTCGGGACGAACATGTCGCCTGCTGTTAGATCCCTTCGGTGGACGATAGGTCTCAACAAAAGGCTAAAATAAGGCGCTTTAGCTGCAGCGATGGTATGTTATGGCATCGTGTGGTCCGTTGAGAATCTATGCCCCTCATGAACGAATCTCAAGTCAAAGATACCGCATGAGCTCCATGGTGCACCATCGATTTGGCATCTGGGCCGTGAAAATACATTTTTACGAGTATCAGAGGACATTTGGCGGCCACACCCATACCGATATTAGGCCAACTATATTCGTCCCTGCAAACTGTGTAAGCGCATAAAGCCTGCACTGTCCACCAGTGAGCCATTGCAGGTGCTGCCGATTCAAACGGATTGTTGGAAGTCGTTCAGTCTGGACTTCATGATTAACCTGCCACCTGACCACAAGGGTCGGACGGGGCTCGTCGTCTGTGTTGACAGACTGAGCAAACAGGTGCATCTAGCACCATGTAGCACTATGTAGCACTTTGATCTCTGACAAGGAGACAACTCTCTTATTCCTGCATGATGTGTACATCTTCACGGGTGCCCGAGTCCATAATATCGGACGGGGATCCACGCTATACGTCAGGTATTTGGCGCCATATGTTTGAGCTGCTGAGTACATATCTATAACCGATCACCCTTAGACTGATGGCCAAACGGCACGCGGCAATCGTGTTGTGGTGGATGTATTGCGCACGGTAGCGGCTCTCCCAAAGAATGGAGCAAGCAATTGCCTTTCGTGAAGTTCGGTATACGAAATCTGTCAGTGTCCAACCCAGGACACCTTTTTATATAAACGTAGTGCGCCATACTCACAGACCAGTCTCGTTTGTGCGTGGCCCGAGTCTTAGTGGGGAACGACCGGGATCGAGAAACACGACCAAGTGCTTTAACCTAACCTTTTAATGAATTATTGGTGCAATACTAATGATGTGGATCTAGAGCAGCGCGCTCTAGGAGCAGTGCACTGGTTCCATCGGAATAAGGCATCAGATGGATGTGGCATCGGTAATATGCCACCAGCCGGATAGCCGTGTTTGATACGGCTAAATTGTGACACCGAATGGATACGTTCACGTGCCGACGGTGGAAATTTAAGATCAGACTCATCTGCGCCAGACCTATTGTGTATGACGGTCTGAACGACAGGTGTTATGGTTCTACCCAACTGAGAAGCAGCTGCTCATTCAAGGGCAGCGCTCTAATAAATGGTCGCTACCCTAGCTGCAGACGACGAGACAGTTGCTTAGGTCGACGTTAGGCAAGTTGGCTTTCGAAACGCTCGGCGTCTCCATGTTAGGAGCAGTGGGTGAAGTTTAGAAAGGCAATAAAGCGACAGCACTCTTCCCCATTAGCTCGCTGTGCTCATCACCACTATGAGACGACGGCAGCGGTGTCGACTCATTGTACTCAACAATGAGCGACGGATCTACACACTCACTGCGCAAGTGAGATGGATCGTTGAGCTCAGTCAACAGTGCGACAGCAGCATCTGTCGGTGTTGTAACTGTGGCACTAGGCGCCGGCGGCTTATTATCGCTGCGCGTGCGCTTAGTCCGTGGTTTTATGAGTGTCAATGCAGCCGACCCAACAGCTTTACCCTTTAGATGGCATATCAAGCGCCGCATAATGTCACCTGGGTAGGTCCACACACTGGTCGCTAAAAAAGTGATTGAATGGTCTTAAGCGGCGCGACGTAAGCGGCTCACCGTCCCACTTTTTTCCTGTTGGCGATCTTACAAAATGTAAAATTCATTCTTTCAGCGGAGCAATAACAAGCTGTATATGGCGCCTACATGCACCGCACAATCGTGTCTTATGACATTTGACGGCGATGATTCTAACTTAAATCAACTAACCACTACAGCTAATTTCAATATTACTAAATTCAGTAATATTGGAACTATTAAGTCAAAATTAATAAAGATGATAATTTTGTACTTCTTTATTTATCTCCTCTCATACAACATAATTTATAATATTACTTTTCCAAAAATAGAGTAATTATGTAATGAGACACTCCGTTACACCACCCCTCCCTTAACCAATAGTTACAATTTTTAATGCTGTGAATTGACATATAAAAACTATTATGCTTTTCTTGTAAATTATTTTTGCATTGTTGGTCCTTTCAAAACTCAAATTTTAGGGCATTATTGTTTTGTTCAAATCAATTCGTTTGCACATGGTATCAACACCCGTGCGTTGCCTGTGAGGCAGCAAAGCTGGCAGCTGCACGGCTCAATGCAGCTGCAAGCGATGCAAATGTTTCAGTAGATACTAATGCATCTACTGCGGAAAAAAAGTCACTTCCAACTTCAAATAGAGGTTACGGGTAATAAAAAGGCACAGGCACCTGCGTACGAAAAGGTACGAGTGACGGCTGACGACACTGTTTTCTAGGTTAGAGTAGAATAGCTGGCATGATTTCGTGAACCTGAGTGGACAGGAGGCTAACGGGACGTGAGATCCCTTTAGCCACGCAAGTAATCAAGGTTGGTAAGCACAAGATCAAAATCCTTTTACCAAAGTTCTTACGCTTCAACATGGTACAAGTCACCTTCTACTCCCATTGCAGGCGGCACCTGCTGCTACAATTGTAGGTGACTGGGCCGACTCGGCTTTATTGCCCGACTCGGTGGCAACTGTCAAGGCCTCCGGATCAACCGGGGCCACAGCCGTTAAGTCTACATGTCCTAACGTGACAGCCAAAAAGGTGATGACGAAGTTGTTAGACTTCGTCATACCTTTTGGGTGCGAAGTCATCTCGTGATGACTCCATGGACGACGATAACTCTGGTGATGTCAGTATGCATCACTAGAAGCAAAGTGATCGTAAAGGTCATTTCGTAAGCTTGCTGCTGGTAATGCTAGTATTCATAACCAAAAAAGGGACGCATCTCGTAAAAGATGAGCGTTCTCCAATGATGATCATTAAAAGAGTATGCCTCCTTAGGGGCATGACCTGCAACCTTAAACAGCATGAGCATGAGCCTACACACTAGATGCAAGGTAACCCTGCATCTCTCGATAAATGGTGGAATTTGTCGCATGCACCGACTACATCCATTTTTCTTGAACGGTCGCAGAAAGCATCAAGTTTGTCAAGCCAGGCCTCGCGGTCTATGCTTTGCACGTGCTTCACAAGCTTAAAACGAAGGAGTGACATCCTTTGCCCGCTTCTATGTGTATTACTGATGCCGTAAAAAGGCATCGATGAAAAATTTCGTTTCGTCCTCTCCAGGCTTGTGAAGCCTGGATGAGCCGATCGTCGGCCATACCAAACTAACCATTTTGATTCCCATTTGAGGGCAACCAAGGCTTCTTTCCCGGAGCAAACCGCCCTGTATCGCGGTTCCTCTACCGTTGGCTCACGTCGACGTTAACGATAACATTACTCTGGCAGTGATCCTGATCCTGAACCTCCAACCCTTTTACGAGCGCGGGAAGCGTTCGTTTTCCGAAAGACCTTCTGATGAGGAGAATGGGTCTCGTCGTACTGCAAGACGAGACCCGGTACGTCGATGATCAGTTGAGAACGAGGTTCCCAACTTTTATGCGAGAGTGCATATCCTCGCCAACGAACATGGTGACTCGTTCAGTTCTTCCACCTGACGATATTCGAGATGCGTTCAACAAGAAAAGCTTTTCACCACTTGAATCCTTGAATGGTTGTGAGGGAGAAGGGAAAATCGATTTCGCTTCGTTCGCCGAACTCGCGTCAATATCGTGACTTGAGTTACACCTTCCATCATTGAAGGGAGGAGATTGATCACAAACGATCCCGGCGGCTCGAGTTAGCGGTATGACCAAATGGAAAATTGTACGGAAGTTGCGACTGATCAACCGGCGAACGAACGGACATATCAGTCCCTTCAAAACGAGGTGGTGATAGCTCGTCAAAAGATCTCATCCTTGGAGGATGTAACGAGTAGATCGTCAGGTTCAAGAGAACCAGACTCTGTCCCGAGACTATCAATCTTTAGATCGGGACCATCAGGCTTCGGCAGATGACTTTAAACGTTCCGGGTAATTCAAAACCGGGAGAAGCCTAGTATTGATGGTACGGGCGGACGCCCGACATAAAATGTAGGATGCGTACGCATCCTACAAAGCGGTTTGATCATTTACGCACTTCATTGGCGATGTAGTACACAAAATAGGCCGATATACATGGCTGATAACTTATTACTACCCACATCCGTCTCTTACATGTTTTTGTAGGTTTACCTTAGTAAATAAGACAAAATCATTAACATTAAATAAAAAAATATCTGCTTTTCCTTTTGTCAGAGTTTCGTTTCTGTCGATCCTCTGCATCATCGAAGGAATCCTGTACGAAACGGACCACTACTTCTCTAGCTAGCAGGAATTTTCCTGCTGACTCGGTTTTGTTTTTTGTCTTCGGTGCGACAGGTGTGAACTGCGGAGATATCGTTTTCCTAACCAGTAAGTGCATTTATTATTGTGCGATACTAAGTCTTTTAGCATCGTTATCAAAGTCAGTAATAGCATTATCGCTCAATGTTGATCAAATTTACACTGGTATCCTTCGCATTGACCTTAGGGTCAATGTGTGATGAACAAGAGCAAAATGTTCTTTGCTCGAGCGAGCACACACACCCCTTACACAATAGTTACTCTCAAACTAGGTGGGTATGCGCTGATGGCGAAAGCCGTTCACAAAAAATGGTGTTTGCTTCGTAGAAGAGTGCACTCAAATATTGATGGCAAATTCTACCATCGGCATGAACTCGCTCCAACTCGTAAAAGAGTAGACGAATCTGCGAATTATCTCTTTGAGGATGCGATTTGCACGTTCTGTCTGACCATCTGCTTCAGGATGGTCAGAAGTTGACACCTTCAACTGTGTTACAAGTGATTTAAACACAGAATGCTAAATCTCCGCTGTGAATCTGGGACCTCGATCTGAGACCAGTTCACAGGGTAACCCATGGAGTCAAAATATCGTGTCAACAAAGACACGAGCACAGGTTTTAGCTATGATCGACTGCGAGACTGCCACAAGACGATCCATTTGGCTGAAACGTTCAACAAATGTAAGAACTAATATTCTTGGTATCAACGCTGGAAATCCGAAGACGAAGTCCGCAGATACGGACTGCCAACACTCTGCCGGAGCAGGCGAAGGCTGTAACGGAGCACGGGTGAAGCTCTAAGCTTCACTCGTTTTCAAACTTCGCAAACACGTATGTACTTGCGGACGAACTCATACTGGCGTGGCCAGTAGATGTCGCGACTTATTGTGAGATAGGTCTTTTCACGTCCACGATGGCCACTTAGCCATTGCGTGTTGTATATCGATCTGTTCGATCTGTAAAGGATCGATACAACTTCGACAATCCTTTTAAGGACTGTTGGAATAGATTTCTTAGGTAAATGCTGGGTATAAGCGTGAAGGTCACGCTTGCCTTGCTTCAAATCCAGGAGGTCGACTCGAGCCCTTTATTCGGCACGTGATGGCTCAAATGGTTGTCTGAGTGGGTCTTAAGGACCTCATACAAACTTAAAGACTAATGGGTTGTGAAGCTTGAGCCCCAAGGCCCAAGATTTGGCACGTCCAGCTAAGTTGGACATGCCAAATATCGCTTTTGACGCATCATCAATTATACGGCGAGTTTCTAAATCGTCGCCTAATTCGATGAATCTTCTTAAAATGGAGTCGCCTTCGACTTCGCACACAAAAGGTCGGGCTGCAGTGAGGCGATTTGCTCTCACGCACATGTCCCGCCTTGGCTCGCTTGTTGAAGAACTCATCGATATAATCGACTTGTTCTTTCGGCAACGGCCATTGCCTGGTCACACAA
>NC_090624.1:2845720-2855407 GCF_004359215.1 Bremia lactucae | reverse complement strand
AAGTTTGTCGAGCCAGGCCTAGCGGTCTATGCTTTGCACGTGCTTCACAAGCTTGAAACAAAGGAGTGACATCCTTTGCCGGCATCTATGTGACTACCGATGCCGGAAAAAGGCATCGATTAAAAATTCCGTTTCGTCCTCTCCAAGCTTGTGAACACTGGATGAGTCGATTGTTGGCCATACCAGACCAACGAGTTTGGTTGCCCTTTGAGGGCAACCAAGGCTTTTTTCGGGAGCAAACTGCCCCATTTCGTGGTCCCTCTCCCGTTGGATCACGTTATTTTTAAACGATAACATAACTCTGGAAGTAATCCTGGACCTCAAGCACTTATACGAGCGCGGGAAGCGCTCGTTCTCCGAAGGACCTTCTGTTGAGGAAAATGGGTCTCGTCGTACTGCAAGACGAGACCCGGTACGTACATGATCAGTTGAGAACGAGGTTCCCAACAATTATGCGAGTGTGGATATCCTCTCCAACGAACGAGGTGACTCGTTCAGTCCTTCCACAACACGGTGATTCGAGATGCGTTCAACTAGAAACGCTTTTTATCACTTAAATTCTTCAATTGTTGTGAGGGAGGAGGCAAATTGATTTCGCTTCGTTCGCCGAACCCGCGTCAATATCGTGACTTGAATTACACCTTCCATCATTTAAGGGAGGAGATTGATCACAAACGATCCCGTCGGCTCGAGTTAGCGGTATGACCAAATGGAAAACTGTGCACAAGTTGCGACTGATCAACTGGCAAACGAACGGACGTATAAGTCCCTTCAAAACGAGCTGGTGACAGCTTGTCAAAAGATCTCTTTCTTGAGGGATGTAACGAGTAAATCCTCAGGTTCAAGATAACCAGACTCTGTCCGAGTTTTTGGCTCGGGACCATCAGGCTTTAACAGATTCCTTAAACCGTTCCGGGTAATTCAAAATCAGAAGAAGCCTGTACTGATGGTACGGGCGGAGACGCCCGACATAAAACGTAGGGTGCGTACGCATCCTACAAAGCAGCTGGATCGTTTACGCACTGCATTGGCGATGTAGTACACAAAACAGGCCGATATACATGGATAATAACTTATAAATGCCCACATCCGTCTCTTACATGTTTAGGTAGGTTCACCTTCAGAAATAGGACTAAATCATTAACATTAAATGGAAAAATATTTGCTTTTCCTTTTGTCAGATTTTCGTTTCTGTCGATCCTGTGCATCATCGAAGGAATCCTGTACAAAACGGACCACTGCTTCTCTTGCTACCAGGAATTTCCTGCTGACTCGGTTTTGTTTTGTCTTCAGTGCGACAGGTGTGAACTGCGGAGATATTTTTTAGAATTAGTATGTGCATTTATTGTTGTGCATACTGAGTCTTTCAGCATCATTATTACAAAAGAAGCATTTCTTCACCAGCAATGGCAAGCATCGGCACGTAGTCGCATCGCCATTATATCCTGTCGCATAGACAGAAACTTGAGAGCAACATTTTGTCCTGCTGCGGTGGCTCGAAGGCAAGACGAAAGGTCATCTTGGATGGCATCCAGGGGAAGAAATGGGTCCTTGGTCCATTCCTTGGCTTTCCCGGGGAGACGATAGATGAGGTTTAAGACTTTCGACTGAGGCGTCTCGAGGAGCCTCGATGCGATGGCGATGTCGACTTCTCAGAACCATCGATTCAGCGACAATAGATCTTAATCTTCTTTTGAGTAGACCGAGGTTTCCATTTTAACGGAATCTTTCCGTGACGATCGCGAGGGAGTCAAACCTCGCCGATTACTTCGGTGAGCTCGCGAGCCATACACTCATGTATGGCGAGAAGCTGTGTGTCAGGGGTCGCTGATTTCAGTAACGACGCAACAAACGCCTTTCTTGATATCGCCACGAGGCGACTGAGGGCACCCCACTCAACACCGGTGATATTAGAGAAGGTCGCGTGCTCCAGAAGCAAATCTGGAGCGTCGTATTACGATGATTCGCTCGTCCCAAACTCGGGCGCGGGAAGGACTACTAAGTGCTGCCAGTTGTAACGGGACTAGAAGGCTCCATCACTAGCTTACACAAAACGCTTGAGGAAGCTTTTAGCCTAAGTGTCAGGTATCAAGTAAATTTGGAAGCTAATTCATTCGTTATGATTTTTTTTTAATCGGACTAAGTACAACCGTGTTCCCGCCTTTTCGGGGAACCACTTACACTCGGGTAATTTATCATTGGCATGTATTGGGTCTTAAGACCCCAAATAATGAACCAATAAATAATTATTACGCTGAGCCCGCAATTCGGACACATCACCTGCCTACAAATGTCTTTTTTTCTTTGTTTTGTGTTAATCCTGAAATGTGGCCCATTACATACCAAGTGTAGGCGGGCGCTACTATAGCAGCCACGCTCTATTTAAGCATACGCCTCCAAGCACAGGAGGTAGTTTATGGGTGACTAAGCGACCTCACCCAACGGACTTATTACCTTAAAGAAGTGTCGTCACGGAAGCGGTAATCCGGCTTCGCGTGCGCACTTGTTAGCTAGGAAGTAGGTTAAAGACTGATTTATATTCAATCGAGCGTAATACAATAAATCAATAGATGCCACCTCTGTAGATGTTTCACTTGAATATGCAAAAAGGGTTTTTAAAGCTGGAGCAAAAAAAATACCTATTAAAACAGAATTTATTAATAATAATAAAATTAATAAAATAGTTGTCAAAAAATATTTCACCTCTACATTGCGAGTGTATTCCATTGAAAACTACGGATCGTCGATGACGCTAGCCGTCATCCAATGCACATACACAAGGGTGGGTCACTTTATGCACCACACCCAATTGGCAAGTTTTAGAACGTCACATGAAGTAATTGATTACCGTTAGGCACATAAAGTGTACTTAACGAATTTGTATAACACCGGCCAAACAGAATATATATATTATCAAAATGAAAATAATTGGCGCCATTTCTGGATCGACATCATGAATTATGGCGGCGGCTATGAGACGTATGACAACGGGGGCGGCTTTATGTCTAGTCATCCGTCTGGAAGCCAGCAAACACCTACTAAGCGCAGTAGTGGTGCCCAGAGTATTTTCTATGTCACAATCATGCAGCTACAGTCCCTTCATGCGAGTGACGACGACGCGCTTCGCCTAGACGGTCAGGAACTGTCCACCGTGCGGCTCGTGGGTTTATTAACTGGCTCAATGCCACAATCCACAAGCGCACGTTTCCAATTAGACGACGGCTAGGAAACTTTTGATTGCCAGTACTTTGTCAATGCTGACAAATACGCTAGCGACCTTCGAGAAGGCATCTAGGTGCGTGTTGTGAGCAAATTGCGAAGTTTCCAGGGAAAATCGAGTTTCACGTGCTTATGCGTGAGTCCGCTGCAGGATTTGAACGAGCTCAAGCATCATCTCTTAGAAGTAATTTACGTGCATTGCTACAATACCAAGGGGTCCGTTGGCAAGGCGGACGTTGCAATGACGTCGTTTGATATGTCCACAAAGGCGGTGAAATAATGGAATCAGCTAAGCACGGGAGGGTGCGGAGATAGCATGTGTTACGGGCCCCTGGACTCGACGTTCTCAAAGGAGCAACAAGCCAATTTAGACGTCTTGGCGACGTGCACGAATGATTGCAGTTTTAGGTGGACCACATTTTTGCCACTTTGCGAGGGACCAGCTTCGATGCTCCTCACGAACGAGGGGCACGTCTACTCTACGATTGACGAAAACCATTTCAAGTGCACAGCTTAACGCAAAGACGAAAGGCAAGGATTTTTGTTAATCACAGTCTCTTTAATTAATGGCTCTTATGCTTCCAATGTGCTTATTCGATATGAAAGGTATGTAAGTATTCTTGAAAAAATGAATGTTTTATCAAACGAACGGCGAAGAGCTTTTTGTGCCTGGCATTTACTAACTTGGCAACTCCGTTGAGCTGCTGCTACCGACGCTGGCCGTGTACATTGATGAAATTTCAACGCGGGACAAGCGTGGAAAAGCGTTGCTGCTCTTGAGCTGTGGCTTTCTGCCTGGCATTTTATTTGCGTCGTGGTTTTCGTCGTCGTCGGATGAAGTTGGATGGGTCTGGCAAGTGCTTATTTTGACAATTATACTACGCCTGCTGTATACGTATTCCCTAAGAGTCCGTATCGGGTGTATGTATATGCGCAAGATGTTGGAATCGTGGGAACGGTGTTTGGCCGTTTTGCGTCGTAAGAAAAGTGTGGCGGAAGAATTGCGGATGATTTGGGACAAAGAGGCCAGTAGTGACGATAAAGTGGGCGGCGCGTTGGTGCTGAAATTTGCAGTCGGATTGACTAATTGCTGGTCCTGGAGCTCTTTGTGGGCTGCGTGATTATGTATCTGTCCAATACGTTTCGATCCATTCAAGACGCAACGTATACGTTTGTGAATTGTATGGGGATGCAATTACTGGGCGCGTTCTTTTTGTTTTTCGTTATCGACCGAATTGACCATAAACGAAGTTTGTGCTGCACGTTAGTTCCTGTGGCGGCTTTGGTATTTGCATTGGTATACGCCTCGCACGAGGAGAGTCATGGATTTGTCATGGGCTGATTGATCGGATCTACTGAGGATGAGTGAGATCGAATTTTGTTCACTTTTCGTAAGCCATCACTAAGCTTTCCAACTCGCACTGCTCTTACAAAATGATTATGTGAACACGGAGCCTTTTACAAGCGGCAAAACATATCAAAAACTCTTTTTGCGACGTTCTCAGCTAGTCTTTCTTTCGGTACGAATCTTTGATAGCAGTAGACAAGTTAAACGATAGTGGTGCGATTATTAGTATTTTACCAAACAAGATTATCACCATAAAAACATTAAGTATAAAGTAATAAATTGCAGCTTATATTGAAAAACTTTCATCATTACTTTCTGTTGTGGCATTTCACGTGACTACAGGCGTAGTATCAAAAACACCAGTCGTGATGTATGCAACATGCAGACGCACACTGGCGGCAAAATTAGGTGGAACAAGTTGAAAGTTATCACTTACCTCTTTATTGGGCACCAATGCAATGTATTGGCAACCGCCCGGAAAGAACCCCGCATACTTGTTGATGGCAGATGAATCGAATGAGTGTCTGATTGATTTTGTTACTTGAATTAATATAGTCGTGCAAGGCTGTCCATCCCTCTTCAGCTTTGCGACACTATCGATCGACTTCAAACAACGACAAGAGGGATACCAATAATCGTCATTTGAAGTCGCAAATCGCTGCATGGCTGTATCGCATTCTGCTGCAGTAGCTCCATCGTTGCAGCACGACTTGGCTTCGATTTCCAACGCAATATAGGTATGCAGACTCTTTTTCACTCGGTTGTATTCCCTCACTTGCAACTCAATCTTTTTTCCATCCCTCGCCAGTGTATGCACGTAGTTCTCAAATGCAATGCCCATCAACACCCCATCTCGAAGCTTGCTGCCTTTGGACCACATTTCTTCGTAATAAGTTGGCTTTACAATTTTGCCTAGTATTCTCAACGCATATTCAGAGGTGACCTCAGAAACCCAATGGCTGGAAGACGTATACTTGTTTAAGTCACGGTGATCGTTTGCTCGAATTCCCGTCATCCGTATGTGATCAATTTGTTTATCCGACGTACTTCCATGCTGCGTAATGAGACGGTCTGCAATATTCGGATCGACCTTACGGATTGCATCGTCAACCACTTTCTTCGCTCCTGTTTGATCCGATAAGAAAGCTCGCATACTTCCACCCGAGTAAAAATACATGTTTTTGATCATGTGTTTCGACAACTTACGATGCGCGCCAATCAATTTTAAATCGGAAAGCGACCAAAATGGAACAAGGCACTCGCAAGTTACAGTGCTTTCGCCACCCTTTGTTTCATACTGAGCAGAAGTGGCCAGCAGCTGGAACGGTTCCAGCACCCCAAAGTGACTCATAATGTCGTCTTTTCGGAATCCGTCCAGACACAACTTTGCGCCCCTTAAATTCTGCTCGTACAACTTCAGGGTGTCATAATTTGCGGGGTGCATTCGCCAAAAAGTCCTCTCCTTTGCATCGAGATACAACAAGGAACATGCACTCTGGGGTTGTCTACGAAACAGAACGACTCGTTCCTCCTCAATCAAGGCCATGTAAAGCGCAAACAACACGACCAGCATGCTCTTACCAACACCAGGCGTACCCTTGAACACAATAATCTTGTTTGCTCTCATCTGGGACTCGAATACCTTGATGATATCGATCGTTTCCTTACGAACGTAAAACCACTTGGGAAAATCCGGTTCAACGCGGAAAATCTCGAGATTGTAGCCGCCAACCTGCCACGTCCCGATATCCAAATTGCGCCCAATCGAATTTATCAGCTCGTCCTGGATTTTTACAGTCAATGTCTTCAACTTCTTCTGTTCTGGTTCCTCATGCATATTCGCTATAATGATCGGGTCGTTCTCATCTATTCCAAGCTCTCTCAAAGGAAACGACAAGTTAGGCAGGTGCTGACCACTGGTATGATCCGCTTCATTCGCGAAGACTATGAGTTCAGCCGTGGCAATGCTGGCGAGGAGACTGTTGCTGTATTTCATTTGTACGGCGTCCCGTACATCACTAACATCTGCTTCATCGGACGGCATCCTGACGAAGTCGACTGTGCCGACTGTGTTGCCTTCTCTATTCACCAGCTGGAACCACACTTTACGTGACATATTTGAGGCAAGTTCGAGAATGCCCCGTCAAAGAAATACTTGCGAAATAACGATAGATGATTTTTTTTCTTTTTAAATGCTGAGTGGTGGTCGAAACTTTTAAATACATCAATCTAGTTCTCTTTATACACTTTGTGACATTATGACTATTTATTTGGAAAGGCGTAAAATTGCTCGCATGACATGACAAGAATCAAAATTTGGATATAACGAAAAAAAGTTATATGATGTTGGTATAATCTCGTTAAAATTGCTGGCGCCAACTGCAATGAAGAAGCTTCACAATGTCAAGAGCCGTCAGCTAAGCTCGAGTATTTGGCACAGATGAAAGTCAACGGACGTGACAAGGGCTGAACGAAGACTTAATAGGTCTGTGATACGGAGAATGACATGCTATTTGCGGACAGCAAAGAAATTGTAATTTGTCCAGCTAACTCCAAGAGACGTGGAAGACTTAAGCAAATTTCAAACATATAACATCCGACGCGCTGAGGAGCAATTTCACGAGATGACGTTCGAAAAAGAGTTTTAACCGTCTTTGATTACACAGAGCTCGATGCTTGCGGTGTGCGGCGATGTCAATCGTTTTGTTCAGCGCAAGTTTTTCAAAAGATACTTTTGCTCGTTCCAATATCAAGACTGGCAAATTTTTGTATCGTAGCATGATGCAAAGGTACGTGTGTGCTAAGCGAATAACGGAAGCTACGCGATTGCAAAGTTGCGTCCACTCAGAACTTGTCGAAGGGATTTAGAAGCAGTTGTTTCAACCTTTGGCTTAGTAGATTCTTACGCGAGGGACGTATAATGCGTCGCGTACTAACGAAACATGACGAGGCTGATGCACTAGGTACCCAGTTGCAGGAAAATCAATATGATGAAATTTGTGGTTTAAAAGAGAAGTATGGCGTCTTCTCCAATCTTATTCCGGAACATATAGAGGCTGTGACTCTCGTCGCCAACGTATCTAGAAAAGGAAGTTTCATAAGCAGGTTACGCAGTACAACCGCAAGATAGAATGCGATATTGGATTCCAAGCACCTTTAGTAAGAAGGTATTTTTTGCGATAATATGAAACGTTTAAGGTGTGATGCATTAATTGCTGTTTATTTTTGATTCAATATTATACCGGCTAAATTCTTGCTCCATGGAAGTGAGGAGCAGATGAGCTATTTTCTACCTGATCTGGCCAACGGCATTTAATTACGTTGCTGTAATTTTACAGGCCCTTCATCGGGCTCAGATGCCGATTATATGCGCTACACTGGCGTTGTATGTGTAACAGGGTGTGCCATTAATATTGCTTCTAAATATTATGTCATATGACAGGGAATAATAAAGAAGTATGAATTTATACCAAATTCTGTAATATTGACGCAACATGTAATAATTCTGTTGATTGGTTGATTTAACTTTGAAGTAAGTGCCAATCGTCATACGAACCGATTGTGCGGTGCGCAAGTAGGCGCCACACATCGTTTGTTATCAATATAATAAAGTCTGCAGTAAATAGAAGATCGTTACGTAGGAACTTAATCTATCAATTCAATTTTACATTTTCCCTATTCTAAAGCCTTAGATTTTACCTTTGGTAGCTAATCCAACTTAGCTACCTAGAACCTTCCTCTGCACGTCGTGAACGTGAAGTAGTCGAGACACCTCACCTTCAGTGTAATCAGTGTAGGTTGACTAGTACTGTTAACAGTGCTAGCAAAAGGTGCTCCGTTAAATCTGGTAGTACTCCGTAGTCCGTTCAACAGCCCACGCACATTCCATCCGAGATTGACATGTTGGACGAAGAAGAAGGGATTTTTCAAGTCCCTCAAAAGCTAGAAAAAAGTAGCCTTGCTTCATCATCATGGCTTTCAACACGCGAAGGTGTTCAAAGAACAGGATGACCAACAGTTGGAACTGTTTATAGAGCAGCATTTGTATCCTGCTAGCGGGAAGACGCTTTCGCGTCGACCCGAAAACTTAAAGATTGAGATCTCAAACTTAAAGGCAGTCGGAGAAAACTCCTTACGAGGATATTTCGTCGAATTAGATGATGCGATGAAGCTCGCCACATCGATTACGATAAGAAGAAAGTAAAGTTTGGCATGTCCAACTTGGCCCGAGGTGCCAAATCTTGGGCCTTACGGCTAAAGCTTAACGACTAATATACGTTAAGTCGCATGAGGTCTTTAGGATTCGGCTCAGTCATACCTTTGAGCCGTCTTGTGCCGAATTTAGGGTTCGAGAAGAGATCCTAGATTTGAAACAGGGAAGCGAGACCTTCACAACAATGCTCAGCATACATTATACTGAGGAAGTTTTATCGATATTCACCTGAGAAGCAAACACAGGCAACTATTTTCGTCAAGGGTCTTGCAGATGGTCGTGGCAAGACCCACCTGCTCCAGCTCAGATTAGAGACACTAGATCAAGCTATCGCTGTAGCGGAAAAGAAAGACTTTCGCTGAAACAGGCTTTTGTCCACTCGGGTGCTTATCGTCCTTCGAGACATTAAGAAAACGTTGGTCCAAACCCCATAGGCCTCGTATATAAAGAGCGAGAACCCTCGCTCTTCAAATTACAAACAATTGCAAAAATACAATTGTTGTTAAAGAACGGACAAGCGTGTAGTGGCCACGCCCAGTGCTAGATTACTCTGTTCTTCGGCGGCTGATACATGGCACGAATATTTGTCTAAAAGATCGCCTATGTGCGAAACATCTTAACGTTCGTCATAAGTGCCGAGTAAGCCACTTCGAGGCTTTATTGAGCAAATAAAACATGGCGTATGACACCTCCTGGGTGTACCTGAGTGGGCCTCGGCTGATGTGGCCAGATGGAAAGCATTGCATCCGTCCTATTGAGAGCCTCGCTCTGAGCCTGCTCACGCCCAAGCCTATCCTGAGTCTTAGTGTCGGACTCCATCGCGGATTGGCTGTGTGCCTCGGACGCGGACCTTCGCTGTCCGAGCACAAATATCTCAAACTGCTCCAACTAATTTACATATTGCTCA
>NC_090624.1:2836064-2843741 GCF_004359215.1 Bremia lactucae | reverse complement strand
GGATATCTAGCGTGTAGACGTCGCCGATCGCCTCAAAAACCGGGATGGTCCGATAAAGCGTGGCGCGAGTTTACTCGCGCCTTGGTTGGTAGTTGTTGAATCCCTTAGGCCTTCTGTAGACAATAATACACAATCACGTTTTTGGAACTTACTCATGTTTTTCTCCAATGACGCACTTTTAAAGTTGACCTTCAATTGGGCGTCACCCACAGCTTACAGCACAGCCGATAAATGACGATTGTGCGAATATAATCTCCCAGCCCATCCTCGACCCTACTATGTACGAATACATCGTTCAAATTATTGGGGCGCGTAGGCACGGTGCTGACGCATCACGTAAGCCACCACTCGGTTAAATGTCGTTAATGAGTTTCTTAGCCTTATGCATCACAAGCCACTCTCAAAGCATATCGCTTGGGGTGATTACTGCCGTTTTGGCGATATCGGACTTTTTCATGAGTACCTGATTGTAGCCGTCCTAACAATCTAACGCGGAAAAGATAGTTGACTTTGCCACGGAGTTTTATATGAGAGGCATCCCTAGTTGCGATGCTCCAGCACATCTTAAAATCTGCCAAGGAGATAGTAAAAATCCAGGAGATGTGGAATCTGTTATTTGCCGAACTTCACATAAAAAGATCCACAAGTAGTCGCACCAGTTCCGGACGAGAACTTGGTGGACTTCTTGTCGTCGCCCACAGTAGGTGAGAGCGTCTTGAAGACAGACAAAAGGCTCGCTGCTCGGGGCTGGGATGCCTTAGAGGACAGCCCTTTATTTAGGAATTCTGTGGAAACATCGTCATAAGTTCCCAAAAGAAGTGTCAAGCCGCCTACCGGCAGATAGCGGCATCGGGCACGAAATTGTTTTGAAACCTGGCACCAAATATATTGTGTTACCAACCATGGCCATTGCCGAAACAAGAAGTCGAGTGAGTCAAGGCGGGACATGTACGTAAGAGCAAGTTGCCAACTGCAGCCCGATCTTCTGTGTGCGTAAAGCCGCAGGTGGATGGCGCGTGGTTTACGCTTTCAATAAGATGCACGCGGCCATCATTTCGGCACAATCCCGCTGAAAGATGTCGGGTTCCTTAGATACCTGTGCTGGGCTGCATCGTTGGTACACATGGTGTACGAGCAGTACCAGACAAGGTAATTGCTGTTAATGAATGGTCACTCCCATAAAACGTGAAGAATTTGCCCAATTCTAAGGGTTCGCTAATTGCTTGCATATGTATAGCAATAACTTATACCATGTTGAAGTGTTAGTAATATGGTAAAAGGATTATGATCTTGTGTTTACCAACCTTGCTTACTTGCGTGCCTAACGGCTTCTCACGCCCCGTTAGCCTCCTGCCCACTCAGGTTCACAAAATTATACCAGCTTTGCTACTCTATCCTAGGAAACAGTGTCGTCAGCCGTCACTCGTACCTCTTCGTACGCAGGTGCCTGTGCCTTTTTACATACCAGTCACCTCTATTTGGAATTGGAGGTGACTTTTTCCGCAGTAGACGCATTAGAATGTACTGAAGCATTTGCATCGCTAACAGCTGCATTAAGCCGTGCAGCTGCCAGCTTTGCTGCCTCACAGGCAACGCGCACGGGTGTTGATACCATGTGCAAACGAATTGATATGAGCAAATTAATAATGCCCTAAATTGGAGTATCAAATAAAAAAACAACAATGCAAAAATAATTTACAGGGAAAGACATAATAGTATTTCTATGTCACTCTATAGCATTGACAATTGTGACTGTTGGTTAAGGTAGGGGTGGTGTAACGGAGTTTCTCGTTACATAAATATTATCTCCTTGGAAGAGTAATATTAAATATTATGTTGTATGAGAGGAAAATAATAAAGAAGAACAAAATTATCTTCGTTATTAATTTTGACTTGATAGTTCCAGTATTACTGAATATAGTAATATTGACATTATCTGTACTGATTGGTTGATTTGAATTTGAATCAACGTTGTCAAATATCATAAGACACGATTGTGCGGTGCGCATGTAGGCGCCATATACAGCCTGTTATTACTCCGCTGAAAGAATGAATTTTACATTTTGTAAGATCGCCAACAGGTAAAAAGTGGGACAGCCATGATCGGAAAGTCGGACATGAAAGTACACCGTACCCACTCCCGAAAGCACAAGTTGTATGCAGATCTCAAAAAGTGTATATTTGCTGCAAGCGAAATACAACTCTCGAGTGCATCATGGGTAAGCACGGTGTACGCCCTAATCCGGAACAATCAAGGCGATCACCGACTGGCCCACGACAGTCGATGTTAACGGATTTCGAAAGTTTCCTGGCTTTGAAAATACCTGCACAATTACTCCTGCAATTATGCCGAAATGACAGTACATCTTCATTCTTTGTTGAAGAATAATGTAAAGCGGTCATGGAACGCTAATTGTTAGCGTTCATTTGAGGGTATCAAGCAAAGTTTGATGCAATCGCCAATCCTTGCGATTGTGGATTAAGACAGACCATTTCCTGTGGTCTGTGACGTCAGCGATTTTGCGATCGGCTTTTCGTAAATGCAATATGACACAGACTATCCAGTGCATGACAAGAAACTCATTGCCATCAGATATGCGCTGGCTTAGGTTAGGGTTTATCTCGTAGGAGATAGACCGTACGCGATTATTATCAATCGACGTCAGCTTTAACCAGCTGAACGCAACTATTCAGTGCATGACAAGGAACTCGCTTATTTAGTTTACGGTCTATCTCGTGGGATATAGACCGTTCATTGTACACACGGACCATGCGCCCTCACGCACGGCCGCAAACAGTCCACACGTCTTGCAACGAATGGAGGAATGGTTGTTTTTCTTTGCGGAGTATAACTACTCAGTGGAGTTTAAACCAAGACGACTCAATGTCGTCGCTGATGCCCTTTCTCACCTGCTGCACAAATCAACAGTGAGCATAAGCCACTGTTGCAACAATAAGTGTTTCGTCGTCAAAAGTTCTCGACAACGTTAGTCGAGCATATCCAGAAGATAAGGCCTTTTAAAGGGTTGATGGATTACCTTAGAAATCTAGCTCAACAGTCTTTCAAAGGATTGTCGAAGTTGTATCGATCCTTAGCAGATCGAACAGATCGATATAAAACACGCAATGGCTTATAAGTGGCCATCGCGGACGTGAAAAGACCTATCTCACGAAAAGTCGCGACATCTGCTGGCCACGCCGGTAAGAGTTTGTCCGCAAGTACATACGTGCTTGCGAAGTTTGTAAACGGGTGAAGCTTAGTGCTTCACCCGTGCTCCGCTACAACCTCTGCCTGTTCCGGCAGAGTGCTGGCAAACCGTATCTGCGGACTTCGTCTTCAGATTTTCAGACGTTGATACCAAGAATATTGGTTCTTGTATTTGTTGAACGTTTCAGCCAAATCAATCATCTTGCTGCAGTCCCGGAGTCGATCATAGCTAAAAGCTGTGCTCGTGTCTTTGTTGACACGATATTTTGACTCCATGGGTTATTTCGTGAACTGGTTTCAGATCGAAACCCCAGATTCACATTAGAGGTTTGGCATTCTGTGTTTTAATTACTTGGAACACAGTTGAAGGTGTCAACTTCTGACCATCCTGAAGCTGATGGTCAGACAGAACGTGCAAATCGCATCCTCAAAGAGACAATTCGTGGATTTGTCTACTCTTTTACGAGTTGGAGCGAGTTCTTGCCGATGGTAAAATTTGCCATCAATAATTCAGCGCATGCTTCTACGAAGCAAGAACCGTATTTCGTGAACGGCTTATGCCATCAGAGCATACCCACCTAGTTTAAGAGTAACTTTTGTTTAAGGAAGGGCTCACTGGAGCAAAGACCAATCTTGCTCTTGTTTATCACGCATTGATCCTAAGGTCAATACGAAGGATACCACTGTAAATTTGATCAACATTGAACGATAATGCTATTACTGACTTTTAAAACGAACAAGCAAAAAGAATATGCGGACCGAAATGGTCGCAAAAACAATGAAATTGCTTTAGAGTGGGAGAAAAAGTACTATTAAGTACTGCTACTCTACATAAAAATGCAATTTCTGTACTATCTGGAGGTACTTCGAAGTTGTTACCGCGTTTCATTGGGCCCTTTACGGTGGTAGAAGAGGTTGGAGACCTAAATTATGGGCCCCCGTATATGAACACGCACCCCGTATTTTACGGGGGTCGTCTAAAACGGTATGTAGACCCAAATGAGGTCACATATCCCCATCTGGCTAAGGAGACCGATGGTGACGCCGACTGTGAGTCGAGCGTCGTTCGGGTGAGGGGGGCGGTGAAGGCGAAAAGCTATCAGACCGATTCCTCCCTCCACGAACATGACTTGGAGAGCGAGGGACATCACGCGAGTAACGCGGATCCCTCAGCATTATTCGTTCAAAAAGGTCCAAGCGAGTCTTCAGGCGTTCATAACCCTGACGAGCCTTCGCTTGGACATCAACGACACGACGTATTGCGGATCTCGAGAGTCAGTCGTGAGACTTGACTCTCGAGATCCGCAATACGTCGTTCAGCAGGGCTTAACGCATGTGACTGAACGGACGAAGGTAAGGCAGCCGCGAGTAGGTGGGCGAGATCGCCACTCCTATCGGGCGCCACCAGCACTGATGGTTGCGGGTGGGAATCAACGCTTCCTTGATGGAAGGCTGCTTGCCCACCGCTCCGTGAGGCAAGGGTATCAGATCCTCGTCCAATAAAAAGGTTGCCCGAAGAGTTTTGACTTTTGGGAACCGATCGATACCCTACGTATTGATGTGCCCGGCTTGGTTGCTGCTTATGAAAAGGAGCACCAGCTGAGGCCACTTCGCTAGTCTCAAATGGACTAGCAGAAGCAGCGTAGTGAGAAGAAACAGGGGGTACAGTACCACCCATCTCATTACCCCAAAATGACTGTCTCAACGTGCAGTCATAGATCGTGAATCCACGACACCTACGATGCATAGAGCGAACGATGGCTCTCTCTGTACTGCTTGTTCTGTTCTTCTGGACAGACTTCTCGCTTCGCTGCGAGAACAACGATGCGGATGAGCAGGAAAATGATGTCGAGCAAGGGTTTCCGCGCATCAACAACGCGGTTAAATAGAAGTTTCCACACGTGCATGCAGTGGTTGAACCGGGTTTTATATCTGCACCCCTCGCGGTTGAGCAGGGTCTCTCACAAGGGTTAATATATGGTCGAGCAGGGGCATCCACACAAGTATGACGCAGACGGACAAGAACCCCACGGGAGAACATGATCGTCAAAAAAGGGGTCCCATCATCACGCTACAGGTCAAACTAAAGGTTCCCAATGGGCTTTTTGTGATCGAGCAGGGGCTCAAACATGAATACGACGTGGAAGGACTGGAGTCTGTACGCGAGTTATAATGGTCGGGTCCAAGGTTCCCACATGGGCAATTTGTAGTCGACCGGGATTACGGCGGCCGAGCAGGAGCTCCCGCATCAAGTGTCGAAAGTCGAGAATAGATTTCTCCCGTCATGTGTTTGCCGCATCATCGATAAAAACATCCAGTGCCTAGAGGGCGGGGGTGAGAGTTCATAAGCTTAATGCGGTTTGCCAGCATCCAGTATCAATTCGAAGCATGACGGGGACACCAAGATTAAGATTACAGCGTTGAAATGTGTTCACGCTATCGTTTACGTGAAAGGGATTCATAAAGGCGCCAATACATTGGAGTTGCGAGTCCACCTCGTGACGCGCCCTCAATTCAACGCCTTTCAGGACTCTCGTGGAAGCATTTCCTACGTGATTTAAAAAGAGGCCGAGGAACAGGTATGTTTGATCACCAACGAGGTGGTTACCACGACAAACGAAGAGCAAATGACGCAACCTCGAAGCGCTGAGCCGAAATCAGCGCGTAAAAAACGATTGCGTCAAAGTCATGGGAGGCGCCGCGAGAGTATGGTAACTCTGTCTACGACATTGCTCGTGAGTATGCAGATGTTATTTCAGACACGATTCTTGCCGAACTTCCTGCTGATCGTGGTGTTCGCACGAGATTGATCTCGTGGCAGGTTAGAAGTATTGCATAACCACGGCAGTGGCCGTTGCCTCGAATAGTTCGTCAATAGCCTCAAGTTGAGGCTATTGAAGAACTGTTAGAAGGCCGACGCAAGGCGGGTCATGTGCACGAAAGAACTTTGCCACATTCCAGTCCAACCTTCTGCATTAAATAGCCACGAGAGGCTGGTGTATAGTGCATGCCTTAAATCGGCTAAATGATGCCAATACTCTTGCGCAGACGCCTATTCTCAGGAAGGACATGGTGTTAAACTCCATGTCATGTAGCGTCGTCTTCAAAGCCATCCATATAACTGATGGCTTCTACCAGATCCTGATGCGACAGAGCGACATACCACTCACAGCGGTGGGTACCCCGAGTGGCATGTTATGGGAATGGCTAGTGAAGCCACAAGGGCTGAAGAATGCACCGGCCAATTAATCGCATGGGGTCTAATGTGTTGAGACCCTCCAGGACTTGGCTCCTAGTTACTTAGATTACATCTTTGTCCATTGTCGCGCTGATAACAACCTCAGCGATATCCAAGTTCACTTTCGACACTTGAAACAGGTGTTTCAAGTCATGCGAGACAACAAATTATATTCGAATCTTAAGAAAAGTGTCTTTTGTTCATCGGAAATTTCGGTGCTAGGTTACTATGTGAGTAAGTCGGGTTGCAGCTGATCCAAAGAAGGTGTCGTCAATCTGTTCTTGGCCCACGCTCAAGAACCGTAAGGAGTTGCATCAGTGGCTCGATCTGCCAATTACTTGCTAAGTTTATCAAGAATCATGCCGGTTCTACACAGCCTTTGTCGTCACTTCTGAAAAAGACGCCACGTGGTTGTGGCGTCCCGAGCATCAAACGGCCTTCGATGCAGTGAAGAAGAGCCTGACTTCAGCGCTAGTGTTGGTCCTTCCTGACGAATCCAAGCCATATCACGTGGTATGCGATGCAAGTGACTTCGCAATTGGTGGTCCTCATGCAATTTGATGGTGAGGGTCGTGAACGATTCGTGAGTTATCAGTCACGACAGATGAAAACAGCAGAGAAACTATCCGGTCCATGATAAGGAGTAGTAAGCAATGCGGTACGCATTCATCAAGTTCCGTGTGCTTCTGCTTGGGAAACGGACACGTACATTGCTTTGTATTCCGATCATGCATCGCTGCACAGCAATAAAGACTCTGCACTTGTCGGAATTGATAATTCGGTAGATGTCCTTTTTTTCCGAGTACAACTTCATCGTGCATTACAAACCGGGTAAGACCAATAAACTTGCGGATGCTCTGTCACGACGTCCCGACTACGAACTTCAGACCGCGCTGAGTCGCCAGGTGACTGACGACGATGACGAGGATGATCGATATGTATCGCTGATTTTAAGTCGGATTACACCCGAGCAGTGCTTATTTGACGAAATAGTCGCTGCAACGGGCTCTCAGTGATGTTGCACTAAGAGCTCGGGCACGAACGAAGCGTGGTCAAATTCAGCGATACACTATAGACGGTAATATATTCTGTACATCATCGACCACCTCGATGTTCCTCGTACGGTCATCGACAACGACTCGAATTTACGTGATCGGATCCTTCACGAGTATCACGATGCCCCATTTGATGGCCAATAAGGCCGCAATAAGACCTTCGCGGCAGTGTCTCG
>NC_090624.1:2820366-2831609 GCF_004359215.1 Bremia lactucae | reverse complement strand
GTACCTCTTCGTACGCGGGTGTCTGTGCTTTTTTACATATCAGTCACCTCTATTTGGAGTTGGAGGTGACTTTTTCTCGCAGTAGACGCATTAGCATCTACTGAAACATTTGCATCGCTAAGAGCTGCATTAAGCCGTGCAGCTGCCAGCTTTGCTGCCTCACAGGCAACGCGCACGGGTGTTGATACCATGTGCAAACAAATTGATATGAGCAAATTATTAATGCCCTAAATTGGAGTATCAAATATAAAAAAAATGCAAAAATAGTTTACAGGGAAAGACATAATAGTATTTCTATGTCACTCCACAGCATTGACAATTGTGACTGTTAGGTAAGGTAGGGGTGGTGTTACGGAGTTTGTCATTACATAAATATTATTTCCTTGGAAGCGTAATATTAGATATCATGTTGTATGAGAAGTGAAATAATAAAGAAGTACAAAATTATCATCTTTATTAATTTTAACTTGATAGTTCCAGTATTACTGAATTTAGTAATATTGAGATTAGCTGTATTGATTGGTTGCTTTGAGTTTGAATCAACGCCGTCAAATATCATAAGACACGATCGTGCGGTGCGCATGTAGGCGCCATATACAGCCTGTTATTGCTCCGCTGTAAGAATGAATTTTACATATTGTAAGATCGCCAACAGTTAAAAAGTGGAACGGTTAGCCGCTTACGTCGCGCCTCTTAAGACCATTCAATCACTTATTTAGCGACCAGTGTGTGCATCTACCCAGGTGACAGTATGCGGCGCTTGACATGCCACCTAAAATGGTAAAGCTGATAGGTCGTCTGCAGTGACACCCATACAACCACGCACTAACCGCACGCGCAGCGATAAAAAGCCTCCGGCGCCTGGTGCCACAATTGCAACACCGACAGATGCTACTGTCGCACTGTTAACTAAGCTGAGCGATCCATCTCACTTGCGCAGTGAGTGTGTATTCCGTCGCTCATTGTTTACTACAATGAGTCGACTGCGCTGCGTCATCTCATAGTGGTGATGAGCACAGCGAGCTAATAGGGGAAGGGTGATGGCGCTTTATTGCCTATCCAAACTACACCCACTGCGCATAACATGGAGACGCCGAACGTTTTAAAAGCCAACTTGCCTAACGTCAACCTAAGCAACTTTCTCGTCGTCTGCATTAGCTAGCACAGCGACCATTCATTAGAGCTCTGCCCTTGCATGAGCAGCTGCTTCTCAGTTGGGCAGAACCACAACATCTGTCGTTCAGACCGTCATACACAATGTATCTGGCGAAGATGAGCCTGATCTTAGATTTCCATTGACGCCACGTGAACGTATCCATTCGCTGTCACAATTTAGCCGTATTGAACACGGCTATCTGACTGGTGGCATACCACTGATGCCACATCCATCCGAATGCTTTATTCCGATGGAACCAGTGCATCGCTCCTAAAGCGCACTGCTCTAGATGCACATAATAGTATTGCATCAAAAGTTCATGAAAGGGTCATGGAAAAGCACTTGGTCGTGTTTCCCGATCCCGGTCGTGCCTCATTAAGACTCGTGCTACGCACAAACGAGACTGGCCTGTGAGTATGGCGCACTACGTTTATATAAAAAGGTGTCTCGGCGTGGACACTGACATGTTTCGTATACCAAACTTTACGAAAGGCAATTGCTTGCTCCATTCTTTAGGAGCCGCTATTGTGCGCAATACATCCGTCACAACACGATTGGCACGTTCCATTTGGCCATCAGTCTAAGGGTGATTGATTGTAGACATGTACCCAGCAGCTTAAACACATAGCGCCAAAACGCTGACGTATAACGTGGATCCCCGTCTGATATTATGGACTCGAGCACCCGTGAAGACGGTACACATGATGCAGGAATGATAGAGTTGTCTCCTTGTCTGAGATCGAAGTGCTACATAGTGGCGCGGCAGCACCTGCAATGGCGCACTGGTGGACGGTATGATAACTTGTTCATAGTTATATGATGTTGCAGGCTTTATGCGATAACACAGTTCGCAGGGGCGAAAAAAGTTAGCCAAATATCGGTATGGGTTTGGCCGCTAGAATTCCTCTGAAACTCGTAAGAATGTATTTTCACGGCCCTTTCACATCTGTGAACTATTATCTTGTTGAGGCACCGGTCTTGGCGTTGCCAGACGCAGATAAGACCTTTAAGCGTCGTCTGCGATGCAACCAGTTTTGCAATCGGCAGCGCACTCCTGCATAAGGATTACGACGGCGTCGACCGTGTCATTTCTTATCAGTCCGTCTCTTAGAAGCCGCATAACTGACTAACACTGTGCATACCAAGGAGCTACTATCAGTAAAATATGCTCTAATTAAGTTTCGAGTGCGCCTATTTGGGGCACCGAACTATTTGTGATTCATAGGGATCACGCATCACTGTGGATCGCAATAAACTCACCCCACCTCTCGTCTAGCATGGTAAGGTGGCTTGCATTCATTCTAAGTAAATTAAAAAGTCGGTTACAAGCCGAGTAAGTCGAATGTCTTGGCTGAAGCGCTATCGCGTAGATCAGACTTTGAGGCAAGACACCAGGAAAGTGTGTCTCGGTCTAAGGTACAAGTTGAGTCGTCAACATTTTTAGCCATGAAGACCCACCTCGTGAGGAACTCAATGGCCTCCAAATTAAAGAAAGCCACAGTCGGGACGAATATGTTGCCTGCTGTTAGATCCCTACGGTGAACGATAGGTCTCCCTCCCGTCTCATCTGAAGGCTAAGCTAAGGCGTTTTAGCTGCAGCGATGGTATGTTATGGCATCGTGTGGTCCGTTCAGAATCTATGCCCCACATGAGCGAATCTCAAATTAAGGATACCTCATGAGCTCCCTGGTGCACCATTGATTGGGCATATAAGCATCTACTTGTTTCTTTGACCGAACCCATTCTCCATCCTTTTAAGGAGGTCAGGCAAGGGCAGGCGGCACCTGCTATTACCATTGTAGGTGACTGGGCCGTGTCGGCTTCATCGCCCGACTCGGTGGCAACTGTTAAGGCCCCCGGATCAACCGGGGCCACGGCCGTTAAGTCTTCAGGTTCTAACGTGACAATCAAAGAGGTGATGAAGATGTTGTTGGACACTTCGTCATACCTTTTGGGCGCAAAGTCATCTCGTGATGACTCCATAGACGACGATAACTCTGGTGATGTCAGTATGCATCACTAGGAGCGAAGTGGTCGTAAAGGATATTTCGTAAGCTTGCTGCTGGTGGTGCTAGTATGCATAAACAGGGACGGGGCGCATCTCGTGAAAGATGAGCGTTCACCAATGAGGATCCTTAATGAGTATGCCTCCTTGGGGCATGACCTGCACCCTTAAACAGCATGGGCATGCGCCTACACACTAGATGCAAGGTAACCCTGCCTCTCTCGATTGTAGTGCAGGTTGTCGCATGCGCCGACTACGCCCTTTTTTGAACCGGTCGCATAAAGCATTAAGTTTGTCGAGCCAGGCCTAGCGGTCTATGCTTTGCACGTGCTTCACAAGCTTAAAACAAAGGAGTGACATCCTTTGCCGGCATCTATGTGACTACCGATGCCGGAAAAAGGCATCGATGAAAATTTCCGTTTCGTCCTCTCCAAGCTTGTGAACACTGGATATGTCGATTGTTGGCCATACCAGACCAACGAGTATGGTTGTCCTTTGAGGGCAACCAAGGATTTTTTCGGGAGCAAACTGCCCCATTTCGTAGTCCCTCTCCCGTTGGCTCACGTTATTTTTTAACGATAACATAACTCTGGAAGTAATCCTGGACCTCAAACCCTTATACGAGCGCGGGAAGCGCTCGTTCTCCGAAGGATCTTCTGTTGAGGAGAATGGGTCTCGTCGTACTGCAAGACGAGACCCGGTACGTACATGATCAGTTGAGAACGAGGTTCCCAACAATTATGCGAGTGTGGATATCCTCTCCAACGAACGAGGTGACTCGTTCAGTCCTTCCACAACACGGTGATTCGAGATGCGTTCAACTAGAAACGCTTTTTATCACTTGAATTCTTCAAAAGTTGTGAGGGAGGAGATAAATTGATTTCGCTTCGTTCGCCGAACCCGCGTCAATATCGTGACTTGAATTACACCTTCCATCTTTTAAGGGAGGAGGTTGATCACAAACGATCCCGTCGGCTCGAGTTAGCGGTATGACCAAATGGAAAATTGTGCGCAAGTTGCGACTGATCAACTGGCAAACGAACGGACGTATAAGTCCCTTCAAAACGAGCTGGTGACAGCTTGTCAAAAGATCTCTTTCTTGAGGGATGTAACGAGTAAATCGTCAGGTTCAAGATAACCAGACTCTGTCCGAGTTTTTGGCTCGGGACCATCAGGCTTTAACAGATTCCTTAAACCGTTCCGGATAATTCAAAATTAGAAGAAGCCTGTACTGATGGTACGGGCGGAGACGCCCGACATAAAACGTAGGGTGCGTACGCATCCTACAAAGCAGCTGGATCGTTTACGCACTGCATTGGCGATGTAGTACACAAAACAGGCCGATATACATGGCTAATAACTTATTAATGCCCACATCCGTCTCTTACATGTTTAGGTAGGTTCACCTTCAGAAATAGGACTAAATCATTAACATTAAATGGAAAAATATTTGCTTTTCCTTTTGTCAGATTTTCGTTTCTGTCGATCCTGTGCATCAACGAAGGAATCCTGTACAAAACGGACCACTGCTTCGCTTGCTACCAGGAATTTCCTGCTGACTCGGTTTTGTTTTGTCTTCAGTGCGACAGGTGTGAACTGCGGAGATATTTTTTCGAGTTAGTATGTGCATTTATTGTTGTGCATACTGAGTCTTTCAGCATCATTATTACAAAAGAGCATTTCTTCACCAGCAATGGCAAGCATCGGCACGTAGTCGCATCGCCATTTTATCCTGTCGCATAGACAGAAACTTGAGAGCAACATTTTGTCCTGCTGCGGTGGCTCGAAGGCAAGACGAAAGGTCATCTTGGATGACATCCAGGAGAAGAAATGGGTCCTTGGTCCATTCCTTGGCTTTCCCGGGGAGACGATAGAGTAGGTTTTAGACTTCGACTGAGGCGTCTCGAGGAGCCTCGATGCGATGGCGATGTCGACCTCTCAGAACCATCGATTCAGCGAAAATCGATCCAAAACTTCTTTTGAGTAGAACGAGGTTTCCATTTTTACGGAATCGTTCCGTGACGATTGCGAGGGAGTCAAACCTCGTCGATTACTTTCGGTGAGCTCGCGAGCCATACACTCATGTATGGCGAGAAGTTGTGTGTCAGGGGTCGCTGATTTCGTCAACGACGCAACAAACGCCTTTCTTGATATCGCTACGAGGCGACTGAGGGCACGCCGCTCAACACCGGTGATATTAAGGAAGGTCGCGGGCTCCAGAAGCAAATCTGGAGCGTCGAATTACGATGATTCGCTTATCCCAAACTCAGACACGGGAAGGACTACTAAGTGCTGCCAGTTGTAACGGGTTTAGAAGGCCCCATCACTAGCTTACACGAACCGCTTGAGGAAGCTTTTAGCCTAAGTTTCAGGTATCAAGTAAAACTGGAAGCTAATTCATTCGTTATGATTTTTTTAATCAGACTAAGTACAACCGTGTTCCCGCCTTTTCGGGGAACCACTAACACTCCGGTAATTTATCATTGGCATGTATTGGGTCTTAAGACCCAAAATAATGAATCAATAAATAATTGTTACGCTGAGCCCGCAATTCGGACAAATCACCTGCCTACAAATGTCTTTTTTTCTTTGTTTTGTGTTAATCCTGAAATGTGGCTTATTACTTACCAATTGTAGGCGGGCGCTACTTTAGCAGCCACGCTCTATTTAAGTACACACCTTCAAGCACAGGAGGTAGTTTGTGGGTGACTAAGCGACCTCACCCAACGGACTAATTACCTTAAAGAAGTGTCGTCACGGAAGCGGTAATCCGGCTTCGCGTGCGCACTTGTCAGCTAGGAAGTAGGTTAAAGACTGATTTATATTCAATCGAGCGTAATACAACAAATCAATAGATGCCACCTCTGTAGATATTTCACTTGAATATGAAAAAAGGTTTTTTAGAGCTAAAGCAAAAAAATTACCTATAAAAACAAAAAAAATTATAATAATAAAATTAAAAAAATAGTTGTTAAAAAAAATTCACCTCTATTGCGAGCGTATTCCTTGGAAATCTACGGATCGTGGATGACGCTAGCCGTCATCCTATGCACATACACAAAAGTGGGTCACTTTGTGCACCACACCCAATTGGGAGGTTTGCGAGGGCACCAATTTCGATGCTCCTCGAAGGAGGGGCACGTCTACTCTACGATTGATGAAGACCATTTCAAGTGCACAGCTTAACGCAAGGACGAAAGGCAAGGATTTTTGTTAATCACAGTCTCTTTAATTAATGGCTCTTATGCTTCCAATGTGCTTATTCGATATAAAAGGTATGTAAGTCTCCTTGAAAGTATGAATGTTTTATCAACGAACGGCGAAGGGCTTTTTGTGCCTGGCATTTACTAACTTGGCAACTCCGTTGAGCTGCTGCTATCGACGCTGGCCGTATACATTTATGAAATTTTAACGTGGGATAAGCGTGTAAAAGCGTTGCTGCTCTTGAGCTGTGGCTTTCTGTCTGGCATTTTGTTTGCGTCGTGGTTTTCGTCGTCGTCGGATGAAGTTGGATGGGTCTAGCAAGTGTTTATTTTGACAATTATACTACGCCTGCTGTCTACGTATTCCCTAAGAGTCCGTATCGGGTGTATATATATGCGCAAGATGTTGGAATCGTGGGAACAGTGTTTGTCCGTTTTGCGTCGTAAGAAAAGTGTGGCGGAAGAATTGCGGATGATTGGGACAAAGAGGCCAGTAGTGACGATAATGTGGGCGGCGCGTTGGTGCAGAAATTTGCAGTCGGATTGATTAATTGCTGGTCCTGGAGCTCTTTGTGGGCTGCGTGATTATGTATCTGTCCAATACGTTTCGATCCATTCAAGACGCAACGTATACGTTTGTGAATTGTATGGGGATGCAATTACTGGGCGCGTTCTTTTTGTTTTTCGTTATCGACCGAGTTGACCATAAACGAAGTTTGTGCTGCACGTTAGTTCCTGTGGCGTCTTTGATATTTGCATTTGGTATACGCCTCGCACGAGGAGAGTCATGGATTTGTCATGGGCTGATTGATTGGATCTACTGAGGGTGAGTGACATCGAATTTTGTCCACTTTTCGTAAGCCATCACTAAGCTTTCCAACTCGCACTGCTCTTACAAAATGATTATGTGAGCACGGAGCCTTTTACAAGCGGCAAAACACATCAAAAACTCTTTTTGCGACGTTCTCAGCTAGTCTTTCTTTCGGTACGAATCTTTAATAGCAGTAGACAAGTTAAACGATAGTGGTGCGGTTATTAGTATTTTACCAAACAAGATTATCACCAAAAAAACATTAGTATATAGTAATAAATTGCAGCTTGTTGTAAAAAAGTTTCATTACTTGCTGAAGTGGCATTTCACGTGCCTACAGGCGTAGTATCAAAAACACCAGTCGTGATGTATGCAACATGCAAACGCACACTGGCGGCAAAATTAGGTGGAACAAGTTGAAAGTTATCACTTACCTCTTTATTGGGCACCAATGCAATGTATTGGCAGCCGCCCGGAAAGAACCCCGCATACTTGTTGATGGCAGATGAATCGAATGAGTGTCTGATTGATTTTGTAACTTGAATCAGTATAATCGTGCAAGGCTGCCCATCCCTCTTCAGCTTTGCGACACTATCGATCGACTTCAAACAACGAAAAGAGGGATACCAATAATCGTCATTTGAAGTCGCAAATCGCTGCATGGCTGTATCGCATTCTGCTGCAGTAGCTCCATCGTTGCAGCACGACTTGGCTTCGATTTCCAACGCAATATAGGTATGCTGACTCTTTTTCACTTGGTTGTATTCCCTCACTTGCAACTCAATCTTTTTTCCATCCCTCGCCAGTGTATGCACGTAGTTCTCAAATGCAATGCCCATCAACACCCCATCTCGAAGCTTGCGGCCTTTGGACCACATTTCTTCGTAATAAATTGGCTTTACAATTTTGCCCAGTTTTCTCAACGCATATTCAGAGGTGACCTCAGAAACCCAATGGGTGGAAAACATATACTTGTCCAAGTCACGGTGATCGTTTGCTCGAATTCCCGTCATCCGTATGTGATCAATTTGTTTATCCGACGTACTTCCATGCTGCGTAATGAGAAAGTCTGCAATATTCGGATCGACCTTACGGATTGCATCGTCAACCACTGCCTCCGCTCCTGTTTGATCCGATAAGAAAGCTCGCATATTTCCACCCGAGTAAAAATACATGTTTTTGATCATGTGTTTCGACAAATCAAGATGCGCGCCAATCAATTTCAAATCGGAAAGCGACCAAAATGGAACAAGGCACTTACGCAATACACTATAAGCAGCACCCTTCAAACAATACTGACAAGAGGTGGCCAGCAGCCGGTACTTTCCTAGAACGCTGATGTGACTCCTAACAACGTCTTGTCGGAATCCGTCCAGACACAATACTGCACCCTTAAAATACTGCCGGTACAAATCCAGGTCTTCAATTTTTGCCTCGTCCATTCGCCAGAACTCCTTGTTTTCTGCATCGAGATACAACAAGGAAAAACCTTTCTCTTCATGTGAATAACTACGAAATAGAACGACTCGTTTCTACTCAATTAAGGCCATGTAGAGCGCAAACAACACGATCAGCATGCTCTTGCCAACGCCAGGCGTACCCTGAAACAGAATTTTCTTGTTTGCTATCATCTGGGACTCGAATACCTTGATGATATCGATCGTTTCCTTACGAACGTAAAACCACTTGGGAAAATCCGGTTCAACGCGGAAAATCTCGAGATTGTAGCCGCCAACCTGCCACGTCCCGATATCCAAGTTGCGCCGAATCGAATTTATCAGCTCGTCCTGGATTTTTACAGTCAATGTCTTCAGCTTCTTCTGTTCTGGTTCCTCATGCATATTCGCTATAATGATCGGGTCGTTCTCATCTATTCCAAGCTCTCTCAAAGGAAACGACAAGTAAGGCAGGTGCTGACCACTGGTATGATCCGCCCCATTCGCGTAGACTATGAGATCAGACGTGGCAATGCCGGCGAGGTGACTGTCGCTGTATTTCATTTGTACGGCGTCTCGAAGTCGAAAAACCTTGGCATCTTCAGCGAGATCAACGCAGTCGACTGTGCCAACTGTGTTACCTTCTCTATTCACCAGCTGGAACCAAACTTCACGTGACATATTTGAAGGAAAGTTCGAGAATGCCCCGTCAAAGAAATACTTGCGAAATAACGATAGATGAGTTTCTTTCTTTTTAAAAGCTGAGTGGTGGTTGAAACTTTTAAATACATCAATCTAGTACTCTTTATACACTTTGTGACATTATGACTATTTATTTGGAAAGGCGTAAAGTTGCTTGCATGACATGACAAGAATCAAAATTTGGATATGACGAAAAAAAGTTATATGATGTTGGTATTATAGTTAAAAATTGCCAGCGCCAACTGCGATGAAGAAGCTTAACAATGTCAAGAGCCGTCAGCTAAGCTCGAGTATTTGGCACAGATGAAAGTCAACGGACGTGACAAGGGCTGAACGAAGACTTAAAAGGTCTGTGATACGGAGAATGACATGCTATTTGCGGACAGCAAAGAAATTGTAATTTGTCCAGCTAACTCCAAGAGACGTGGAAGACTTAAGCAAATTTCAAGCATATAACATCCGACGCGCTGA
This sequence comes from Bremia lactucae, assembly GCF_004359215.1. Classification (NCBI taxonomy): domain Eukaryota; phylum Oomycota; class Peronosporomycetes; order Peronosporales; family Peronosporaceae; genus Bremia; species Bremia lactucae. The sequence goes on along the minus strand of NC_090624.1, from coordinate 2,821,825 downwards.
GGAGCAATTTCACGAGATGACGTTCGAAAGAGTTCCAACCGTCTTTGATTACACAGAGCTCGATGCTTGCGGTGTACAGCGATGCCAATCGTTTTGTTCAGCGCAAGTTTTTCAAAAGGGACTTTTGCTCGTTCCAATATCAAGACTGGCAAACTTTTGTATCGTAGCATGATGCAAAGGTACGTGCGTGCTAAGCGAATAACGGAGGATAAGCGATTGCTGGGTTGCGTCCACTCAGAGGTTGTCGAAGGGAATTAAAAGCAGTTGTTTCAACTTTTGGCTTAGTAGATTATTACGCGAGGGACGTAAAATGCGTCGCGCACTAACGAAACATGACGAGGCAGATGCACTAGGTACCCAGTTGCAGGAAAATCAATATGAGAAAATTTGTGGTTTAAAAGAGAACTAGGGCGTCTTCTCCAATCTTATTCCGGAAAATATAGAGGCTGTGACTCTCGTCGCCAATGTATCTAGAAAAGGAAGGCTCATAAGCAGGTTACGCAGAACGACCACAAGATAGAATGCGATATTGGATTCCCAGCTTTAGTAAGAAGTATTTTTTGCGATAATATGAAACGTTTAAGGTGATGCATTAATTGCTAATTATTTTTGTTTCAATATTATACCGGCTAAGTTCTTGCGCCACTATAGAAATGAGGAGCAGATGACCTATTTTCTACCTGATTTGGCCAACGGCATAGAATTACATTGCTGTAATATTACAGGTTCTTCATCGGGCTCAGATGCTGATTATATGCGCTACACTGGCGTTGTATGTGTAACAGGGTGTGCCATTAATATTGTTACCAAATATTATGTCTTATGACAGGGAATAATAAAGCAGTATGAATTTATACCAAATTCCGTAATATTGACGCAACAGGAAATAATTCTGTTGATTGGTTGATTTTACTTTGAAGTAAGTGCCAATCGTCGATTATGCGGTGCGCAAGTAGGCGCCACACATCGTTTGTTGTCAATATAATAAAGCCTGCAGTAAATAGAAGATCGTTGCGTAGGAACTTAATCTATCCATACAGTTTTACATTTTCCCTATTCTAAAGCCTTAGATTTTACCTTTGGTAGCTAATCCAACTTAGCTACCTAGAACATTCCTCGGCACGTCGTGAACGTGAAGTAGTCGAGACACCTCACCTTCAGTGTAATCAGTCTAGGTTGACTAGTACTGTTAACAGTGCTAGCAAATGGTGCTCCGTTAAATCTGGTATTACTCCGTAGTCCGTTCAACAGCCTACGCACGTTCCATCCGAAATTGACATGTTGGACGAAGAAGAAGGGAGCTTTCAAGTCCCTCAAGAGCTAGAAAAAATTAGCCTTGCTTCACCATCATGGCTTTCAACACGCGAAAATGTTCCGAGAACAGGATGAACAACAGTTGGAACTGTTTATAGAGCAGCATTTGTATCCTGCTAGCGGGAAGACGCTTTCGCGTCGACCC
>NC_090624.1:2807844-2819807 GCF_004359215.1 Bremia lactucae | reverse complement strand
GTTGGTCCAAACCCATAGGCCTCGTATGTAGAGAGCGAGAACCCTCGCTCTTCAAATTACAAACAATTGTAGAAATACAGTTGTTGTTAAAGAACGGACAAGCGTGTAGTGGCCACGCCCAGTGCTCGATTACTCTGTTGTTCGGCGGCTGATACATGGCACGAATATTTGTCTAAAAGATCGCCCATGTGCGGAACATCTTACCGTTCGTCATAAGTGCCAAGTAAGCCACTTCGAGGCCTTATTGAGCAAACAAAACATGGCGTATGACACCAACCGGGTGTCGTCCTCGACACCTGAGTGGGCCGGCTGATGTGGCCAGATGGAAAAATTGAATCCATCCTATTAAGAGCCTCGCTCTGAGCCTGCTCACGCCCAAGCCTATCCTGAGTCTTAGTGTCGGACACCATCGCGGATTGGCTATGTGCCTCGGACGCGGACCTTCGCTGTCCGAGCACAAATATCTCAAACTGCTCCAACTAATTTACATATTGCTCAAAAGGAATGCTTATGAGTCTGGCCTGGGCTTGCTTGTCAAGCCCCAGCACCAAGTGCTCTGCCACCCCCCATTTATGTCCGGAGAGGTGTAAGAAATGATATTAAGGCTCATTTTCTTGGCACGCTCAGAGAAACGGATCGTTGGAAAGAATACTAAAGCTACTATGAAACGGAGGTAAACGTCCTTACAGCTTTCACGAAACGCTTGAGAAAGCTTTCAGCCTAAGTGATTGGTATCAAGTAAAATTAGAAATTAATTAAATCATAACGAATTGTTTTAATCGTACTAAGTAAGACCGTGTTCCCGTTTTTTCGGGAACCACTTGTTCTCAGGTAGTGCTGTGCCCGCTATTCGGGCACAGCACCTGTCTGCCAATAGAATTGTTTATTTTAATTTGTAATAATCCTGTAAAGTGGCACATTACATCACGCCCTTCTAAAAAAGACCTCATTAACCGTAAGTGCTCAAGTGTCATAACTCTATAGTTACGACCGAAGCCACGATGACATAGCACGACCCACAGTACAACATCACCCCAGAGAACCATAAGCGGGAGAGCAATCATCCACGTGATTAGCCAACAACTCATCATTTGGAAGCTGTTGGACTTGTCCGGAGCTCACACTCTGGACTCGCTTACAACGATGCAGGACTACTTTTGGCGTTTTCCGGGGCTTTCCGCGGAAAGAGTCTTAAGATTAATGCAGACGACACTTTCCAAAGTTTCTGTTGCGCATTTATCCGGCGTTTGAATCGAATGCTCGAGGATGCTTCTACAATGACTTGCAAATCGAGAGGACGAACTATCGCGCTGATCACTCAATTGATGCTGTACGCGAAAAAGATGCGAGAACGCTTAATGAGGACTGAATCTGCTTGTCCATGTCAACGAGGGATGTTACTCTTGCGACGTCCACCTTGCGATAAATGGCACATACACCTCGCTGGTTTTATGCCTGGATCGGGAAGCACGAGCACAGTCTTTATACGGTGGACTGCAGTTTTTTGGGTGCCCTCGCTGGCGTCACCACTCTCGATAGCGGATAAATATCCGCTGAATGCTCAACGCAGGGCGGCGACACAACTGCCTGCCCATCCTGCTCTGCGCTACTCGTCGAGGTCCCGTTCTCGTAGTCGTGGTGATACACATTCATCACGACGTTCTCGGTCTCGCAAAGAAAATTATCATCAACGCCGTGAATCACGACACAGTTCCTGTTCTCGATGTCTTGAGTCGCCATACTGTCTTCTGAAATACGAGAACATTCGCGTCTGCTGTCGCATTGGGGTGGTCCAACTTCATTAACTCATATGCCCGAACAGCGTCCGGAACGTCGCGAAGAAGCGACGAATGCGGTTCCCACTTATTCTGCTCGGGTAGAAACCCAAGCCAGTATTTATGATACTTGCGCGCGGTGGAACCGCGCACGTCTCGTGAGCCGACGTAGCTGCTTCGAGGAGAGGGTCCTCGTGACCTACAATACTATCCACGATGCAGCGAACCTGACCACAAGCGGTGGTGGTCCCTCGCGATGGTAACGCTGGCGTCTTTGGTTGCCTAGGTGGGTGCTGATGAGGCTGAACAAGGAGAACAAGGCTGCCGACGCTCTGCTAGAAGCTGAGACTGCTCACGAGCGTACTGCAGAAAGAACTGCTAGTGAGATCCGGCAGTCAAACCGTGAATTGATCGAACGCGGGGAACCTGAAACGCCAGTTCTCGGTCATGCACAGACAGGAACGCAGCCGCTTCTAATTTCATTCGCGCGTCAGGGAAGGTAGAAAGGGACGTCAATCTACGAGCCTTTGACTCCGATATCGGAATCAACCCTTGAAGCTTAGCTGGGCGATAATTTCTTTAGCCGCCCGACGTATACTGTCGAGTGAAGTCGCAACGATGAAGGGATATCTAGCGTGTAGACGTCGCCGATCGCCTCAAAAACCGTGATGGTCCGATAAAGCGTGGCGCGAGTTTTCTCGCGCCTTGGTTGGTAATTGTTGAATCCCTAAGGCCTTCTGTAGACAATAATACACAATCACGTTCTGGAACTTACTCATGTTTTTCTACCATGTTTATCTGCATCCCCTTTCTGTTTATCTACTGCAGACTGAAGTGCATCACGTACAAACCGATTGATGGCTTGACGTTGAAGGATTTACTCCGACACAGCCATTTAATCAAGTGGTCGCGCCGACTTTATTGGCGCGTAGTTGGCAGTAGGTAATCGCGTACCCGAAGACGGGTAATAAGTGTCTTCGCAGTTCATCGAGATAAAGGGGACATTACGCCACATGGCGTCAAAACAGCAGACTTCGCCTTGGATCGAATGACTACATTCGCGCTCGAAATACCATGGGCTGCACTTGATCGCTGATTTACTCACCTTGACCCCCACCCAGAGTAGAGCCACGAGGCGCCAAGAAGGGTAGGAACTCGAGGGTGCCGAGCCGAATTCACACGAAATGGCGTCAACCCTGTTGACGCGTGTACATCATTGTTGGATGCGATTTTAGCAATTGGTAAAAATGTTCAGCTCGTCAAGTTAAGACGCATTACTAAATAAATCTCGGAGGACTCTACTCCGCGCTTGACTTGACCCATTCGTCTTCGCTGGCCGCGTTTAACATCTGCACTTCGTCCCGAGAAGCTCGAACAGTGACATTCAAAATGCGAATTTAAATCTGGGACACGGTCCGAAACAATATTACCCGGCAAGCCGTGATGGATAAACACAGCGTCAATGAAGTGCATTGCGGTCGCTGCCGCGGTATTCATAGCGTGAAAAGAAATTAGGTGTGTCATTTTGCTAAATCTGTTGACAAAAAACAGGACACCCGTTCGATCTTGACTATCGGGCGCGAGTCTGAAGATAAATTCCATTAAAACTAAACGCCAAGATTCAGGTGCTATCGGCGACGGTTGCAGGGGAGCCTGCGACGATGGAGATGGCTTTACCCGTTGGCAGATTGCGCATGTACGAATTTTGTTGCGTCCCTACATGTTCATGTGGGGCCAGATGAAGTCGCGAGACACTGCCGCGAAGGTCTTATTGCGGCCTTATTGGCCATCAAATGGGGCATCGTGATACTCGTGAAGGATCCGATCACGTAAATTCGAGTCGTTGTCGATGACCGTACGAGGAACATCGAGGTGGTCGATGATGTACAGAATATATTACCGTCTATAGTGTATCGCTGAATTTGACCACGCTTCGTTCGTGACCGAGCTCTTAGTGCAACATCACTGAGAGCCCGTTGCAGCGACTATTTCGTCAAATAAGCACTGCTCGGGTGTAATCCGACTTAAAATCAGCGATACATATCGATCATCCTCGTCATCGTCGTCAGTCACCTGGCGACTCAGCGCGGTCTGAAGTTCGTAGTCGGGACGTCGTGACAGAGCATCCGCAAGTTTATTGGTCTTACCCGGTTTGTAATGCACGATGAAGTTGTACTCGGAAAAGAAGGACAGCCACCGAGCCATCAATTCCGACAAGTGCAGAGTCTTCATCGCTGTGCAGCGATGCATGATCGGAATACAAAGCAATGTACGTGTCCGTTTCCCAAGCAGAAGCACACGGAACTTGATGAATGCGTACCGCATTGCTTACTACTCCTTATCATGGACCGGATAGTTCTTCTCTGCTGTTTTCATCTGTCGTGACTGATAACTCACGAATCGTTCACGACCCTCACCATCAAATTGCATGAGGACCACCAATTGCGAAGTCACTTGCATCGCATACCACGTGAATGTATGGAACTTGGTAGGTCTTCAGGAAACGGACTAACACTGGCGCTCAGAAGTCAGGGTCTTCTTATTACTACTGCATCGAATGGCCAGGTTTTCGATTGACTCGGATGAACATAGTAACCTAGCACCGAAATTTCCGATGAACAAAAGACACTTTTCTTAAGATTCGAATATAATTTGTTGTCTCGCATGACTTGAAACACCTGTTTCAAGTGTCGAAAGTGAACTTGGATATCGCTGCGGTTGTAATCAGCGCGACAATGGACAAAGATGTAATCTAAGTAACTAGGAGCCAAGTCCTGGAGGGTCTCAACACATTAGACCCCATGCGATTAATTGGCCGGTGCATTCTTCAGCCCTTGTGGCTTCACTAGCCATTTCCATACCATGCCACTCGGGGTACCCACCGCTGTGAGTGGTATGTCGCTCTGTCGCATCAGGATCTGGTAGAAGCCATCAGTTATATGGATGGCTTTGAAGACGACGCTACATGACATGGAGTTTAACACCATGTACTTCCTGAGAATAGGCGTCTGCGCAAGAGTATCGGCATCATTTAGCCGATTTAAGGCATGCACTATACACCAGCCTCTCGTGGCTATTTAATGCAGAAGGTTGGACTGGAATGTGGCAAAGTTCTTTCGTGCACATGACCCGCCTTGATCCGACCTTCTAACAGTTCTTCAATAGCCTCAACTTGAGGCTATTGACGAACTATTCGAGGCAACGGCCACTGCCGTGGTTATGCAATACTTCTAACCTGCCACGAGATCAATCTCGTGCGAACACCACGATCAGCAGGAAGTTCGGCAATAATCGTGTCTGAAATAACATCTGCATACTCACGAGCAATGTCGTAGACAGAGTTACCATACCCTCGCGGATCCGCCCATGACTTTGACGCAATCGTTCTTTACGCGCTGATTCTGGCTCAGCGCTTCGAGGTTGCGTCATTTGCTCTTCGTTTGTCGTGGTAACTACTCGTTGGTGATCAAACATACCTGTTCCTCGTCCTCTTTTTTAATCACGTAGGAAATGCTTCCACGAGAGTCCTGAAAGGCGTTGAATTGAGGGCGCGTCACGAGGTGGACTCGCAACTCCAATGTATTGGCGCCTTTATGAATCCCTTTCACGTAAACGATAGCGTGAACACATTTCAACGCTGTAATCTTAATCTTGGTGTCCCCGTAATGCTTCGAATTGATACTGGATGCTGGCAAACCGCATTAAGCTTATGAACTCTCACCCCCGCCCTCTAGGCACTGGATGTTTTTATCGATGATGCGGCAAACACATGACGGGAGAAATCTATTCTCGACTTTCGACACTTGATGCGGGAGCTCCTGCTCGGCCGCCGTAATCCCGGTCGACTACAAATTGCCCATGTGGGAACCTTGGACCCGATTATTATAACTCGCGTACGGACTCCAGTCCTTCCACGTCGTATTCATGTTTGAGCCCCTGCTCGATCACAAAAAGCCCGTTAGGAACTGTCAGTTTGACCGTCAGCGTGATGTTGGGAACTCCTGTTCTACGATCATGTTCTCCCGTGGGGTTCTTGTCCGTCTGCGTCATACTTGTGTGAAAGCCCCTGCTCGACCACATATTAACCCTTGTGAGAGACCATGCTCAACCACAGATGAAAAACCCGGTTCAAACACTGCATGCACGTGCGGAAACTCCTGTTCAACCGCGTTGTTGATGCGTGGAAACCTTTGCTCGACATCATCTTCCTGCTCATCCGCATCGTTGTTCTCGCAGTGAAGCGAGTAGTCTGTCCAGAAGAACAGAACAGGCAGTACAGCGAGAGCCATCGTTCGCTCTATGCATCGTAGGTGTCGTGGATTCGCGATGTATGACTGCAACGTTGAGCCAGTCATTTGGGGGTAATGAGATGGGTGAACATTTCACCGACGTCGATCTTGCGTCGACGTCTCTCTGATCCGCCTAATTAGTCGATCTAGGGCTAAAAACGTGCCAACCATGGCATGCTTAGGATGCAATCGAATGCACACTTCATCGCGATAACCAATAAATTATTAGCACTGCGATAACCATGAATTGTATTCGGCAATGACACTTCGCAACGCGGTACACAATGTGATTTCACGTCTGCCAACTTGACAATGACTTGAAGAGGCTCCTTGCGGATCGGAGCGCTGCGAGGCAGCATCGATAAACAGGTCTCACGACAAAAAATATACGTGAGTCCAGGAGCGCTCGTAGAGGTCGCGGGATACCTGCGGCATGTAAGTTAACAATAAGCAGACGTAATACACAAGTTGCCGGGTGGCATTAAATGGTGCAAACAGCACATTAAGGATGGAAGGTCGGGCTGTCATCGGGAAGGACCGGAAGATGCAGGGCGCCCTACTGGTCTCGTCGGTTGTTTAACGTAGGGCTAGATCAGCGCCCTTATGATGAGCGTCCCCTATATGATCTGGCATTTGCGCTGAAGCCCGACACTCAGCCGGGCGACGGTGAAAGCTATACTCTTGGTATAAGCCATGGTGAGCCTAAACTTATCGCGGATTGCATAAGCAAAGGCCTCCTCTAGTATGGCAGGCTCCGCACGCTTAAGCGAAAAGCGGGTGTGTCTCTCACGCATACCGCCCATAAAGACGTTCGCCTCTGTAAACGTCTCCATTGTGTGTAGTAAGGCTATTTTCTCTTAGGCCATAGCCGAGTTCATTAAACACGAACATGACGGGGTCCAAGAAAAAGAAGCCTTGCTTCACCAGCAATGGCAAGCCATCGGCACGTAGTCACATCGTTATTTTATCCTGTCGCATAGACATAAACTTAAGCGCAACATTTTGTCCTGCTGCGGTGGCTCGAAGGCAAGACGAAAGGTCATCTTGGATGACATCCAGGAGAAGAAATGGGTACTTGGTCCATTCCTTGGCTTTCCCGGGGAGACGATAGAGGAGGTTTTAGACTTCCGACTGAGGCGTCTCGAGGAGCCTCGATGCGATGGCGATGTTGACTTCTCAGAACCATCGATTCAGCGAAAAATCGATCTTAAACTTCTTTTGAGTAGAAGGAGGTTTCCATTTTTACGGAATCGTTCCGTGACGATCGCGAGGGAGTCAAACCTCGCCGATTACTTTCGGTGAGCTCGCGAGCCATACACTCATGTATGGCGAGAAGTTGTGTGTCAGGGGTCGCTGATTTCGTCAACGACGCAACAAACGCCTTTCTTGATATCGCTACGAGGCGACTGAGGGCACGCCGCTCAACACCGGTGATATTAAGGAAGGTCGCGTGCTCCAGAAGCAAATCTGGAGCGTCGAATTACGATGATTCGCTTATCCCAAACTCAGGCACGGGAAGGACTACTAAGTGCTGCCAGTTGTAACGGGACTAGAAGGCCCCATCACTAGCTTACACGAACCGCTTGAGGAAGCTTTTAGCCTAAGTGTCAGGTATCAAGTAAAACTGGAAGCTAATTCATTCATTATGATTTTTTTTAATCAGACTAAGTACAACCGTGTTCCTGCTTTTTTGGGGAACCACTAACACTCGGGTTATTTATCATTGGCATGTATTGGGTCTTAAGACCCCAAATAATGAACCAATAAATAATTGTTACGCTGAGCCCGCAATTCGGACACATCACCTGCCTACAAATGTCTTTTTTTCTTTGTTTTGTGTTAATCCTGAAATGTGGCCCATTACATACAAAGTGTAGGCGGGCGCTACTATAGCAGACACGCTCTATTTAAGCACACACCTTCAAGCACAGGAGGTAGTTTGTGGGTGATTAAGCGACCTCACCCAACGGACTAATTACCTTAAAGAAGTGTCGTCACGGAAGCGGTAATCCGGCTTCGCGTGCGCACTTGTCAGCTAGGAAGTAGGTTAAAGACTGATTTATATTCAATCGAGCGTAATACAACAAATCAATAGATGCCACCTCTGTAGATGTTTCACTTGAATATGAAAAAAAAGGTTTTTTAGAGCTGAAGCATAAAAATTACCTATTAAAACAAAAAAAAAATATAATAATAAAATTAATAATGTAGTTGTTAAAACAAATTCACCTCTACATTGCGAGCGTATTCCTTGGAAATCTACGGATCGTGGATGACGCTAGCCGTCATCCTATGCACATACACAAGGATGGGTCACTTTATGCACCACACCCAATTGGAAGGTTTAAGAACGTCACATGAAGTAATTGATCACCCCCGTTAGGCACATAAAGTGTACTTAACGAATTCGAACAACACCGGCCAAACAGAATATATATATTATTAAAATGAAAATAATTGGCGCCATTTCTGGATCGACATCATGAATTATGGCGGCGGCTATGCTTAGAGGTTTGAAAACAGCCAAGGGCGATGTAGGGAAGAAACGCTTAGAAGAAGGTAAAATGAAAAGTGAATTATCATCTAGCTAGGTCGTTAGTTCGTCTTGTCGTAGTACTCTAAGTCTAGTAACACAACGATGAGTCGATCCCATCGTTACACACAATCATGTAGTGTCGTCCGTGCCCTATGGACATTAGTATCAGTAACCAACGTGCTTACCAATACTCCCCCTCGACTAGAAGTCTCTGATCTTCGCTTTGTCCAGCAGTGACTCGAACTTCTTCGTCGAAATCGGTTTGGTCAGAAAATCAGCCAGCTGTGACTTGGTTTCAGTATACTGCAGCTCAATAATCTTGTCCTTCACTTGTTCACGCACAAAATGGTACCTGATGTCGATGTGCTTCGCTCGACTTTGATAGCCGTCGTTCTTAGCGATAGCGATTGCACTCTGGTTGTCTTCATGAATCGTAACCGCGTAATTAATCTGCACTTGCATCTCCTTGAGTAGACTTCTTGTCCACAATACCTCCTGTACACATAACGAAAGAGCCATATACTCTGCTTCTGCCGTGCTTAGCGCCACGCTCTGCTGCATCTTCGACTTAAAAATCACAGGTGCGCCATTAATCATCACTAGAACTCCTGAAGTCGATCTGCGATTGCACTTGTTACTTGCCCAGTCCGCATCCGTGTACGCACTCAGCTGAAGATCGCCAGAAACTCCTTCGTAGCAAATACCTTTGCTCTTCGTTGTCTTCAGGTACCGCAAAACTCGAATCGCAGCATTCCAATGCTCTTCGTGCGGAAATTCCAAATGGCGACTTAGTTGACATACTGCATACGCAATATCTGGTCTTGTTCCTGTTGCCATATACAACAGCGATCCCACTAACGACCGATACGGTCGATTCTTCATTCTTGTGTCAATTTTGTCCATCTTGATCATCGCTTGACCTTCAACACTTCGATTTGACACTGTTTTCGCATCAACTTGATTGAACTTCTCGACCATTCTTGTTATACACGATCCTTGGCTGATGTTCAGTCTTCGTTTTTCACGCAGGTACTTGACTTCGATTCCGAGAACGTATCGAACGCTACCAAGTATCTTCATCTGGAAACGACTTGATAGTTGCCACATCATCCATAGCACCTGTAGAATCAGCTCCAATTAGAAGATCGTCCACATATAATGCAGCGAAAATCCACGAGCCCTTGGTCTCTTTGACGAAAATGCATGAGTCTGCCGCGCATGAGGTGAACCCCATATCTACAAAAACGCACGAAATTGTCTTGTACCATGTTGCTGCCACTTGTTTTAGCCCATACAGGCTGCGATTCAACTTGAACACTTGGTCACATCCTGCACTAACTCCTAGAGGAGGGTATACGTATACCTCTTCTTCCAAAATGCCATATAGGAATGCAGTGTCGACATCTTATTGATGGATAAGCATTCCCTTTTGGCAACACACCGCCAAAAATACTCGAATTGAGTTGAGGTTCGCCGCCGGTGAATATGTCTCCATATAATCAATTCCATACGTCTGCCTGTAGCCAAGTGCTACGAGACGTGCCTTGTATCGTTCAATTTCACCATGTTCGTTCCGTTTAATCGCAAAAACCCACTTGGTTCCGATCACCTTCTGCCTTGGCCGCTGCGTTTGTATCGTCCAGGTGTTCTTATCTTGTAGTGCCTTAAGCTCAGCTTGTATGGCCTTGTTCCAATCATCGCGATGAGGTGACCTAAGAGCCTCTTCATATGTCTCGAACGCTGAACAAGCTTGTTCGTACCCAATACGCAGTCTCTTCGTGCCTTTTTCTTGACACTCATCTGCTCCGTGATTAAAGTCTCCACCTGTACCACTTACAGGTACTAGCGCTTGAGATTGTCCATTTGGAACCGATTCAAATGGAACAATCGCTGTGTTTTCGGGACGTCGAAAGCTTGTCCGTCGACTTGGTCGTATCACCATCTGCCCTTGCCTTGACACTTCTTCTGCTGCTTCTTAATCTTCTTCAATCATTGTCACATCATCAATCTCAAACATGGGGTCCTCAACATTATTTCCCATGTGTCCATGCATCTCGTTGTTGCATCCAGATGGTAATACCATCGTTGTCGTACATCCATCTTGTACGTTACTCTCTTCTTGTGGATCTGGACCGTTATCCACGTCCATGTCCACGTCTTCCGTTTCTTGAAAATTCTCTTGATTTATAGAGACAACGTCTTCATCATGAGCAGCACGAATCTCTCGGTCACTTGATCTGCTGTACTGTTGTACGTACTGAAGTGGTGGTCTTTCATCAAAAGTAGCCGATCTCGTGTACGTCACTCTCTTGGCATCTTCATCCCATACTCGAAACCCCTTGACTTGGTCAGAGTACCCTAGGAAAATGCATCGAATTGCTTTCTTGGTCATCTTGGTCCTCTTTGACTTGTCAACATGTGCATATCCCCTTGATCCAAATACACACATCTCAGAGAGGTCAGGTTTCTTTCCGAAAATAAACTCGTATGGAGATGTTGTCGGGTGACTGGCACACGGAACTCGGTTTGTCACATAGACAGATGTGTTCATTGCCTCAGCCCACCAAATCTTGTCCACTTGCATATGACTGATCTTTTCCCTGGCTCGCTCTGTCAGTGTCCGGTTCATGCGTTCGGCCAGCCCATTCTGTTGTGGTGAATATGGTAACGTCGTTTGGTGAATGATACCAAATTTTCGACACATACCAGAGAAACGTCTGTTGACGTATTCCGTTCCGTTGTCCGTCCTGATACACTTGAACTTCTTGGACAGTTGGTTCTCCATAAGTGCCTTGTACTCAATGAAGCGATCTGCCACTTACGACTTGTTTTCGCTATAGTATGCGACTACATATCTTGAAAAATCATCGATGAATGTCACCACGAATCTTGATCCTTCTTGAGACTTCGTTTCCATAGGTCCCATCACATCACTGTGGACCAACTCCAACAGTTTCTTCGTTTTCACGTGTCCGTAGGGTGTTTTTGGAAACGTCTTGACGGTAGCTTTGCCCATGATACACCCTTCACAGATCTCGAAATCTTCTTCACTGCCTTGTTTCTTCTCGATCTTCAGTCCATCGACGCAACTATGCTCTGGAAATGGCTAGTGATGCCACAGGGGCTTAGTAACGCCCCTGCAACATTCAACAGATGTGTAACAAATCTGTTGAGACCGGTGCGGGATTTCGCACCGAGTTATTTCGACGATGTATTCGTCCATAGCCGGGCCATGGACGGTAAGACGGACGTGGAAGTTCATAAAACTCACGTTCGTCAGGTTCTTACACTTATGCGAAAGCATAAGTTGTATGCAAATCTCAAGAAGTGTATATTCGCTGCAAGCGAAATACCACTTCTTGG
>NC_090624.1:2778243-2799324 GCF_004359215.1 Bremia lactucae | reverse complement strand
TCAAAAGGGACTTTTGCTCGTTCCAATATCAAGACTGGCAAATTTTTGTATCGTAGCATGATGCAAAGGTACGTGCGTGCTAAGCGAATAACGGAAGCTAAGCGATTGCAAAGTTGCGTCCACTCAGAGTTTGTCGAAGGGATTTAAAAGCAGTTGTTTCAACCTTTGGCTTAGTAGATCATTACGCGAGGGACGTATATGCGTCGCGCACTAACGAAACATGACGAGGCTGATGCACTAGGTATCCAGTTGCAGGAAAATCAATATGAGAAAATTTGTTGTTTAAATGAGGATTATGGCGTCTTCTCCAATCTTATTCCGGAAAATATAGAGGCTGTGACTCTCGTCGCCAACGTATCTAGAAAAAGAAGGTTCATAAGCAGGTTACGCAGTACAATCGCAAGATAGAATGCGATATTGGATTCCAAGCACCTTTAGTAAGAAGGTATTTTTTGCGATAATATGGAACGTTTAAGGTGTGATGCATTAGTTGCTGATTATTTTTGTTTCAATATTATACCGGCTAAGTTCTTGCTCCACTGTGGAAGTGAGGAGCAGATGAGCTATTTTCTACCCGATCTGGCCAACGGCATAGAATTACATTGCTGTAATCTTACAGGCCCTTCATCGGGCTCAGATGCCGATTATATGCGCTACACTGGAAGTGAGAAGCAATTTTTACCTGATCTGACCAACGGCATACAATTACAATGCTTTAATCTTACAGGCTCTTCATCGGGCTCAGATGCTGATTATATGCGCTACACTGGCGTTGTATTTGTAACAGGTGTGCCATTAATATTGTTTCCAAATATTATGTCTTATGACAGGAAATAATAAAGAAGTATGAATTTATACCAAATTCTGTAATATTGACGCAACAGGTAATAATTCTGTTGATTGGTTGATTCAACTTTGAAGTAAGTGCCAATCGTCATACGAACCGATTTTGTGCGGTGCGCAAGTAGGCGCCGCACATCGTTTGTTATCAATATAATAAAGTCTGCAGTAAATAGAAGATCGTTACGTAGGAACTTAATCTATCAATACAGTTTTATATTTTCCCTACTCTAAAGCCTAAGATTTTACCTTTGGTAGCTAATCCAAATTTAGCTACTTAGAACCTTCCTCTGCACGTCGTGAATGTGAAGTAGTCGAGACACCTCACCTTCAGTGTAATCAGTGTAGGTTGACTAATACTGTTAACAGTGCTAGCAAAAGGTGCTCCGTTAAATTTGCTCGCATGACATGACAAGAATCAAAATTTGGATATGACGAAAAAAAGTATATGATGTTGGTATAATCTCGTTAAAAATTGCTAGCGCCAACTGCTATGAAGAAGCTTAACAATGTCAAGAGCCGTCAGCTAAGCTCGAGTCTTTGGCACAAATGAAAGTCAACGGACGTGACAAGGGCTGAACGAAGACTTAAAAGGTCTGTGATACGGAGAATGACATGCTGTTTGCGGACAGCAAAGAAATTGTTATTTGTCTAGCTAACTCCAAGAGACGTGAAAGACTTTAGCAAAATCCATACATATAACATCCGACGCGCTGAGGAGCATTCACGAGATGACGTTCGAAAAAGAATTCCAACCGTCTTTGATTACACAGAGCTCGATGCTTGCGGTCTACGGTGATGCCAATCGTCTTGTTCAGCGCAAGTTTTTCAAAAGGGACTTTTGCTCGTTCCAATATCAAGACTGGCAATTTTTTGTATCGTAGCATGATGCAAAGGTACGTGCGTGCTAAGCGAATAACGGAAGCTAAGCGATTGCAAAGTTGCGTCCACTCAGAGTTTGTAGAAGGGATTTAAAAGCAGTTGTTTCAACCTTTGGCTTAGTAGATCATTACGCAAGGGACGTATAATGCGTCGCGCACTAACGAAACATGACGAGGCTGATGCACTAGGTACCCAGTTGCAGGAAAATCAATATGAGAAAATTTGTGGTTTAAAAGAGGATTGTGGCGTCTTCTCCAATCTTATTCCGGAAAATATAGAGGCTGTGACTCTCGTCGCCAACGTATCTAGAAAAGGAAGGTTCATAAGCAGGTTACGCAGTACAATCGCAAGATAGAATGCGATATTGGATTCCAAGCACCTTTAGTAAGAAGGTATTTTTTGCGATAATATGAAACGTTTAAGGTGTGATGCATTAGTTGCTGATTATTTTTGTTTCAATATTATACCGGCTAAGTTCTTGCTCCACTATGAAAGTGAGGAACAGATAAGCTATTTTCTACCTGATCTGGCCAACGGCATAGAATTACATTGCTGTAATCTTACAGGCCCTTCATCGGGCTCAGATGCCGATTATATGCGCTACACTGGAAGTGAGAAGCAATTTTTACCTGATCTGACCAACGGCATATAATTACAATGCTTTAATCTTACAGGCTCTTCATCGGGCTCAGATGCTGATTATATGCGCTACACTGGCGTTGTATGTGTAACAGGTGTGCCATTAATATTGTTTCCAAATATTATGTCTTATGACAGGAAATAATACAGAAGTATGAATTTATACCAAATTTGTAATATTGACGCAACAGGTAATAATTCTGTTGATTGGTTGATTCAACTTTGAAGTAAGTGCCAATCGTCATACGAACCGATTGTGCGGTGCGCAAGTAGGCGCCGCACATCGTTTGTTATCAATATAATAAAGTCTGCAGTAAATAGAAGATCGTTACGTAGGAACTTAATCTATCAATACAGTTTTACATTTTCCCTACTCTAATGCCTAAGATTGTACCTTTGGTAGCTAATCCAACTTAGCTACCTAGAACCTTCCTCTGCACGTCGTGAACGTGAAGTAGTCGAGACACCTCACCGTCAGTGTAATCAGTGTAGGTTGACTAGTACTGTTAACAGTGCTAGCAAAAGGTGCTCCGTTAAATCTGGTAGTACTCCGTAGTCCGTTCAACAGCCCACGCACGTTCCATCCGAAATTGACATGTTGGACGAAGAAGAAGGGAGCTTTCAAGTCCCTCAAGAGCTAGAAAAAAGTAGCCTTGCTTCACCATCATGGCTTTCAACACGCGAAGGTGTTCAAAGAACAGGATGACCAAAAGTTGGAACTGTTTATAGAGCAGCATTTGTATCCTGCTAGCGGGAAGACGCTTTCGCGTCGACCCGAAAACTTAAAGATTGAAATCTCAAACTTAAAGGCAGTCGAAGAAAATTCCTTACGAGGATATTTCGTCGAATTAGAAGATGCGATTGAAGCTCGCCACATCGATTACGATAAGAAGAAAGTAAAGTTTGGCATGTCCAACTTGGACCGAGGTGCCAAATCTTGGGCCTTACGGCTAAAGACTAACGACTTATATATGTTAAGTCGCATGAGGTCTTTAAAATTCGGCTCAGTCATACCTTTGAGCCGACTTGTGTCGAATTTAGGGCTCGAGTAGAGATCCTAGATTTGAAACAGGGAAGCGAGACCATCACAACACTGCTCAGCATACATTATACTGAGGAGTTTTTATCGATATTCATCTAATTGAGAAGCAAACACAGACAACTATTTTCGTCAAGGGTCTTGCAGATGGTCGTGGCAAGACCCACCTGCTCCAGCTCAGATAAGAGACGCTAGATCAAGCTATCGCTGTAGCGGAAAAGAAAGACTTTCGCTGAAACAGGCTTTTGATCACTCGGGTGCTTATCGTCCTTCGAGACAATAAGAAAACGTTGGTCCAAACCCCATAGGCCTCGTATGTAGAGAGCGAGAACCCTCGCTCTTCAAGTTACATGCAATTGTAAAATACAACTGTTGTTAAAAGACGGACAAGCGTGTAGTGCCCACGCCCAGTGCTAGAAACACTAAGCTAAACAATCGCCCCCCCCCGCTAGGAACGGCGGAGGATGCGGATCCGACGCTGTTGCGAACTCGCAATAAGGGGGAGGATCTTTAAAAAAGGGTCAGGATCAGTAGGTATGGAGCGCCCTACTGATCCAGCAACGCAAAAGAATTTGCAGGCCTTTTGAAAAAATTGCTCCTTACTCACAAACATTGTGTGTTACTGCCCCAGGTGATGAGGTTGATCTCATCACCATTAAAATTTATAGTAGCAAATAAATTACCACTATGACTGAATTAGGCGCGTGACGGCTCATATGTTTGTCTGAGCCGGGTCGTGAGGACCTTGTACGATGTCGTCAAGCTTGAGCCCTAAGGATCAAGGTTCGGCACGTCCGACAAATTTAAATTTGCAAAATTCGCTTTCGTCGCTCATCATTTATGCGGCGAGCTTCTATGGTGTCTTCAAATTCGACGATCCATCTTAAAGGGAGTTGTCTTCGACTGCATTAAACATAAAGATTTCTTTCTTAAAACTTTCGGCTCGCCGTGAAAGCGTCGGCCCGCTAGCAGCTTTTAAATGCTGCTGCCTCAACAGCTCCAACTGTTAAGCACCCTGTTCTCTCAGCAGTTCTGCGTGTTGAGCCTTGTTGGCAAGGAGCCTTTTCTTGGGCCCCGTCGAGGTTATGTTGTAGGAACCTGGCTAAATTCGCATGCTACTCGTCTCGTTTTGGCGTAAAACACATGGCGCTTATAGCTGACCCGCCTTCGACCAAACTCATCCGTTCGATCACTCTCCATTCAACGTCACTCAAGTGAGTGAACATTTCACCTGTTACCTATAAGCCGTCTTTAGGGGCTTGAGAGCTTACTCCTTTATCACCCAAGATATCCAAGTTGAATGGACCGTGCGAAGGCCTCTTGATGGACTACGATGTGCGACAAAGTGTAATGGAGCACCTTTTGCTAACACTGCTAACAGTACATGTCAACCTGCACTGATTACATAAGGTGGGTGTCTCGACTACTTCACGTACACGACGTGCAGGGGGAGGTTCTAAAAAGCTAAGAAGTCTTAGCTATTAAAGGTAAAATCAAAGATTAAGAATAGGAAAAACTATAAACCATATTAATTTATTGAGTTTCTCTAATAACGATCTTCTAGCTACTGGCCATAATATATTAATAATTAAATATGCAGTGCGCCTTCTTGCGCGAGCCTTATCGTGTCTTGAAACAACTTGCGGGGTTTTAAAACTTAAATCAATCAATCAATAGAGCTAATGTCTTATTGCGTCAATATTTTAAAATAATAATATTGGACTAAAGGTAAACCAATCAAAGATAATAATTGTGTACTTCTTTAGTTAATTTCTGTCACTGGTTTAACAGGTTTAAAATATTTTCCTTGTAGGAAATAGTATTATCTAACGGGACTCCCCATTACACGTGGACACATAAGAAGTCGTGTCGTGGTTTGGCGGTGTTAGAATGTGTATGTTTTTAACAGGTGGGAAAGGCTAAGCGCGTCCATACGTGGTTAGCAAGTCATATAAGCGATAAGAAAGCGCAGCAAGCCGAGAATGAGCGAGAAGATGAGTTAGATAAAGACGACAAGGATCGGAGGGGCTCTCTTGCGCATGCAAATTAATTAGTCTTAGGGATCTAACGCTAAATATATATTTTTTTGCTTTTGCTCCTATCAATTTCTGCGGAAGTGCATTGCGTACCTTGCCAACAAGCGAATCTTTGCAACGTTTTGAATTGTACCACCATGGGCGCAAGCATACCACAATTCTCTTGCATTTCAGTTTTTGTCGGCTTTTGTACGTAATGTATTTATTAAATATGCATCTTGCTTTTAACAGAAAAAATACGCATATACTCAAAGCCCTTTTTTGAGCTATTGTAGCTGTAAAGGCTTGCAAAAAAGAACTACTCAATATGAATTATCAGAAAGTAATTTTAATTACACTACTCTCATCAATACAGAGGTGTTAATTAAGGGGTGTCGTTACTCCAGTTCCTAGTATAATTTCGGGATGGAAATAGTTTATGCTGTTAATATTCTGTAGTTTTTATTTAATAACAACAAACACAAGGGTACCGAATATGTGACAAAACCGATTCTCTAATTTAGGAAATTACGAAATCGACGCACCTAAATTGCTACATCGACGCACTACGTGACTTACTAAATATTGGTTGGCTTCTACACACGCATTCTGACTATGTGATATTATCTTTACGATTCTTCAGCGAAGATTTTTTCTAAGACATTTCTTCAACACAAAATTCTGAAACATTTGTACGACATAACTGCAAAACGAAATAGGAAGAAATTTGCCAAACATGATTTTCTTAAGTGAGAGCGAGCTCTAAGCCACTTTTTTTAAAATATAGAGTCCCACCAGGCATATTTATTTGACTGATGTCAATTTGCCTTTCATAGAAAAATCTTATCAATTGCAGTCGACATGACAGAGGCCACCTGTAATGGGACACACTTCTATTAGTGAACCGTTGTTGCGGTACATTTACTTTGTGTGTAAAATTCTTTTTTTATTCTGTTTTGAATATCTAAAATTTAAAATCCCATTCATTATGGGTAACATATGTGGTAGCCGAAGTCTAATTAAATTTAGCTTAGTAACGATCTTTATGCCGCTACTAAAAAAACAATTGAGATGAGCCGTTTCCTATTTCAAACAAGTCATTACCTTTTTCATTGAGAGTGGCCGTTTCTTATTTAAAAAAAGTCGCTACCTGTCTCAACGAGGGCAAGTTTTTAGATTTAAATAATAGTAAGAATTATGTCCCCCTTTAGGGCTTAAAGCGTCTAGTGCCTTCCTAAGGCTTACGCATTGATCTGTGAGATATAGAAGCCTGTCTAAGGTATATACTATTGGGCACTTGATTCTTCGAACCGCTGAATCCCTTAAACTAGGATTCACTAAGCTATACTAGCTTGTACGACTCCCTGAGTTGTTAAATCAACTATTTTATAGAACTATGAGACTCTTTGAGTCTATAAGTCTTCCTGTGGCTTAAGGAGCGAGGTAGTTCCGCTACAGAAAATACGTAACTTTGGATCATGTTCGATACCGTCATACCTCGTTATCGTGTTGTTCGGGTTACTAGTGTAACAAAGTATCTTTAACTAGTACTGATAAGTGCTAGTTAACCTACACTGATTACAGATTTGAATTAGATCTTTAATTAAGCGAGTGTATTGAATTTAGGTATAAATCTCTTTAATTAATCTCAAATATATAAGTAAAGTATATTTTATTAAAATTTATCGTTTTAGTCCTTGGCACCATTTTTGGATCGACATCATGAATTATGGCGGTGGCTTGAGGCGTATGGGAACGACGAATACAGTGGCAACGGGGGCGGCTTTATGTCTAGTCAGCCGTCTGGAAGCCAGCAAACACCTACTAAGCGCAGTAGTGGTGCCCAGAGTATTTTCCCTGTCACAATCAGGCAGCTACAGTCGCTTCATGCGAGTGACGACGACGTGCTTCGCCTAGACGGTCAGGAACTGTCCACCGTGCGGCTCATAGGTTTATTAATTGGCTCAATGCCACAATCCACAAGCGTGCGTTTCCAATTAGACGACGGCTCGGGATCTTTTGATTGCCAGTACTTTGTCAATGCTGACAAATACGCTAGCGACCTTCGAGAAGGCATCTAGGTGCGTGTTGTGAGCAAATTGCGAAGTTTCCAGGGCAAATGGAGTTTCACGTGCTTATAAGTGAGTCCGCTGCAGGATTTGAACGAGCTCACGCATCATTTCTTAGAAGTAATTTACGTGCATTGCTACAATACCAAGGGGTCCGTTGGCAAGGCGGACGTTGCAATGACGTCGTTTGATACGTCCACAAAGGCGGTGAAATAATGGAATCCGCTAAGCACGGGAGGGTACGGAGATATCACGTGTTACAAGCCCCTGGACTCGACGTTCTCAAAGGAGCATCAAGCCATTTTAAACGTCTTGGCGACGTGCATGAATGATTGCGGTTTTAGGTGGACCCCATTTTTGCCACTTTGCGAGGGCACCAACTTCGATGCTGGATCACGTCTACTCTACGATTGATGAAGACCATTTCAAGTGCACAGCTTAACGCAAGGACGAAAGGCAAGGATTTTTGTTAATCACAGTCTCTTTAATTAATGGCTTTTATGCTTACAATGTGCTTATTCGATAGGAAAGGTATGTAAGTATCCTTGAAAGAATGAATGTGTTATCAAACGAACAGCGAAGGGCTTTTAGTGCCTGGCATTTACTAACTTGGCAACTCCGTTGAGCTGCTGCTACCGACGCTGGCCGTGTATATTTATGAAATTTCAACGCGGGACAAGCGTGGAGAAGCGTTGCTGCTCTTGCGCTGTGGCTTTCTGTCTGGCATTTTATTTGCGTCGTGGTTTTCGTCGTCGTCGGATGAAGTTGGATGGGTCTGGCAAGTGTTTATTGCGACAATTATACTACGCCTGCTGTCTACGTATTCCCTGAGAGTTCGTTTCGGGTGTATGTATATGCGCAAGATGTTGGAATCGTGGGAACGGTGTTTGGCCGTTTTGCGTCGTAAGAAAAGTGTGGCGAAAGAATTGGGGATGATTTGGGACAAAGAGGCCAGAAGTCACAGTAAAGTGGGTGGCGCGTTAGTGCAGAAATTTGCAGTCGGATTGATGCAATTGCTGGTCTCGGAGCTCTTTGTGGGCTGCGTGATTATGTATCTGTCCAATACGTATCGATCCATTCAAGACGCAACGTATACGTGGGGATGCAATTACTGGGCACGTTCTTTTTGTTTTTCGTTATCGACCGAATTGACCATAAACGAAGTTTGTGCTGCACGTTAGTTCCTGTGTCGGCTTTGATATTTGCATTGGTATACGCCTCGCACGAGGAGAGTCATGGAAAAGTCATGGGCTGATTGATCGGATCTACTGAGGGTGAGTGACATCAAATTTTGTCCACTTTTCGTAAGCCATCACTAAGCTTTCCAACTCGCACTGCTCTTACAAAATGAATCTCTGAGCACGGAGCCTTTTACAAGCAGCAAAACATATCAAAACACTCTTTTCGCGACGTTTTCAGGTGCTGTTCAGTTCTTTTGGTACGAATCTTTATTAGCAGTAGACAAGTTTAACGATAGTGGTGCGATTATTAGTATTTTACCAAACAAGATTATCACCATAAAAACATGAAGTATAAAGTAATAAATTGCAGCTTGTTGTTAAAAAGTTTCATTACTTGCTGTAGTAACGCGTAGTATCAAAAGCACCAGTCGTGATGTATGCAACATGCAAACGCACACTGGCGGCAAAATTAGGTGGAACAAGTTGAAAGTTATCACATACCTCTTTGTTGGGCACCAATGCAATGTAATGGCAGCCGCCCGGAAAGAACTCCGCATACTTGTTGATAGCGGATGAGTTGAATGAGTGTCTGATTGATTTTGTAATTTGAATCAATATAAACGTGCAAGGCTGTCCATCTCTCTTCAGCTTTGCGACACAATCGATCGACTTCAAACAACGAAAAGAGGGATACCAATAATCGTCATTCGAAGTCGCAAATCGCTGCATGGCTGTATCGCATTCTGCTGCAGTAACTCCATCGTTGCAGCACGACTTGGCTTCGATTTCCAACGCAATATAGGTATGCTGACTCTCTTTCACTCGGTTGTATTCCCTCACTTGCAACTCAATCTTTTTTCCATCCCTCGCCAGTGTATGCACGTAGTTCTCAAATGCAATGTCCATTAACACCCCATCTCGAAGCTTGCGGCCTTTGGACCACATTTCTTCGTAATAAGTTGGCTTTATAATTTTGCCCAGTTTTCTCAACGCATATTCAGAGGTGACCTCAGAAACCCAATAGTCGGAATTCGTATACTTTTCCAAATCACGGTGATCGTTTGCTCGAATTCCCGTCATCCGTATGCGATCAATTTGTTTATCCAACGTACTTCCATGCTGCGTAATGAGAAATTCTGCAATCTTCGGATCGACCTTTTTGGCTGCTTTGTCAACCAGATGCTTCGCTTCTGATTGACCCCATAAGAGAGCTCGCAAACTTCCACCCGAGTAAAAATATATGTTTTTGATCATGTGCTTCGACAACTCACGATGCGCGCCAATCAAATTTAAATCGGAAAGCGACCAAAATGGAACAAGGCACTCGCAAGTTACTCCGCTTTCGCCACCCTTTGTTTCATACTGAGCAGAAGTGGCCAGCAGCCGGAACTTTGCAAGCACATTATGGTGATTTCTAATAAAGTCTTCTCGAAACCCGTCCAGACACAATACTGCGCCCTTAAAATACTGCCGGTACAAATCCAGGTCTTCAGAATTCTCCTCGTCCATTCGCCAGAACTCCTTGTTTTCTGCATCGAGATACAACAAGGAAAAACCATTTATAATATTACGAAACAGAACGACTCGTTTCTCTTCAATCAAGGCCAGGTAGAACGCAAACAACACGACCAGCATGCTCTTACCAACACCAGGCGTACCCTTGAACACAATTTTCTTGTTTGCTCGCATCTGGGACTCGAATACCTTGATGATATCGATTGTTTCCTCTCTAACGTAAAACCACTTGGGAAAATCCGGTTCAACGCGGAAAATCTCGAGATTGAAGCCGCCAACCTGCCACGTCCCGATATCCAAGTTGCGCCCAATCGAATTTATCAGCTCGTCCTGGATTTTTACAATCAATGTCTTCAGCTTCTTCTGTTCTGGTTCCTCATGCATATTCACTATAATGATCGGGTCTTTCTTATCTACCAAGCTGTCTGATCGGCAACTTCTTGTAAGGCGTGCTTCTTGTTGTATGCCACCCCATTCGCGTAGACTATGAGTTCAGACGTGGCAATGCCGGAGAGGTGACTGTCGCTGTATTTATTCTTTACAGCGTCCCGTACATCACCAACATCTGCTTCATCCGACGGCATCCTGACGAAGTCGACTGTGCCGACTGTGTTGCCTCCTCTATTCACCAGCTGGAACCAAACTTTACGTGACATATTTGAGGCAACTTCGAGAATGCCCCGTCAAAGAAATACTTGCGGGTGGTCGAAACTTTTAAATACATCAATCTAGTACTCTTTATACACTTTGTGACATTATGACTATTTATTTGGAAAGGCGTAGTTGCTCGCATGACACGACAAGAATCAAAATTTGGATATGACGAAAAAAAGTTATATGATGTTGGTATAATCTCGTTAAAAATTGCTAGCGCCAACTGCTATGAAGAAGCTTAACAATGTCAAGAGCCGTCAGCTAAGCTCGAGTCTTTGGCACAAATGAAAGTCAACGGACGTGACAAGGGCTGAACGAAGACTTAAAAGGTCTGTGATATGGAGAATGACATGCTGTTTGCGGACAGCAAAGAAATTGTAATTTGTCTAGCTAACTCCAAGAGACGTGGAAGACTTTAGCAAAATCCATACATATAACATCCGACGCGCTGAAGAGCATTCACGAGATGACGTTCGAAAAAGAATTCCAACCGTCTTTGATTACACAGAGCTCGATGCTTGCGGTCTACGGCGATGCCAATCGTCTTGTTCAGCGCAAGTTTTTCAAAAGGGACTTTTGCTCGTTCCAATATCAAGACTGGCAAATTTTTGTATCGTAGCATGATGCAAAGGTACGTGCGTGCTAAGCGAATAACGGAAGCTAAGCGATTGCAAAGTTGCGTCCACTCAGAGTTTGTCGAAGGGATTTAAAAGCAGTTGTTTCAACCTTTGGCTTAGTAGATCATTACGCAAGGGACGTATAATGCGTCGCGCACTAACGAAACATGACGAGGCTGATGCACTAGGTACCCAGTTGCAGGAAAATCAATATGAGAAAATTTGTGGTTTAAAAGAGGATTATGGCGTCTTCTCCAATCTTATTCCGGAAAATATAGAGGCTGTGACTCTCGTCGCCAACGTATCTAGAAAAGGAAGGTTCATAAGCAGGTTACGCAGTACAATCGCAAGATAGAATGCGATATTGGATTCCAAGCACCTTTAGTAAGAAGGTATTTTTTGCGATAATATGAAACGTTTAAGGTGTGATGCATTAGTTGCTGATTATTTTTGTTTCAATATTATACCGGCTATGTAACGGGGCACTGCGACTTGTACTGTTTCAGTACAAGTTCACTTCACACTGCTTCAGTTGTGAGTGGTGCCTTTCGTTATTTCACGTACACTAGTACGTGCAGAGGAAGACATCTCTTTAAGGTAACTAGCTCAAAAAGAGTAAAATGAAAACTTTATTAAATATAATAAAGTGTCTCTTGTTCTTTATTTGTAAATGCTAACTCAATTATAATCTAATACTAAACATGTAATGAATTCTTATCTCTATCTTATCTGTAACTCTCTCTGATTACTCCTGCAGTTGATTAGTCATCGATATAAATAGATATAATGACCTATACCTACTTATGGATAAGAATTCTGAATATTACTATATAATGTAATATCCTCCAAATATTATTTACCTTTTAGATAATATACTAATTTCCAACCTTTAAGTGTTAATTTCATGTAACGATACACCCCGTTACAGCTTTTATAATAGAGGAAAAAGAAACTGTATTAATATATCAAGTTCCTGCGCAACGATTTCTATTCTACTACTGACTTTATTATATTAATAACAAACTTTGTATGGCGCCAACTTGCGCACCGCACAATCGCCATGTAGCTTTGTCGCAATAAATAAGAGATATTTAATGTGAGGAGGAGTCTCTCCAGACAAGCTATTGATTAGCCGTTTTGGCAAAAGCCACGGCTTCTTCTCGACGACGAGATGAGCTATTTTATTGTCTTCACTCCCCTGAGTGGTACCCACTGAAGCAGGGGTACCACAAGATCTTTACGTACGATGGCTTTCTCCCCGAGTCGGCCATTTCGTCCGACTCGCACTCATAATCGACCTCTAAAGAGGGGTCGTACTCACGTGGTGAATCACCACGTGCACTCGCAACACCAAGTGTTGTGCGAGTGGAAGACACTACGGTAGACGGAACGTCTACCGCAAGAGATAACAATGCGTCACCCGCGGCTGCACGAACCGCAGCCGAAGGTTCAGCGCTATCTTCACCCCGCATGAATTGTTCCTTCATGCGATGGAATTTAAAATGATGGATCTGACCAATCAAAAACATTTTAAAAATTAAGTGGTCATTTAGCGACCACTCCACCTAATGACATTCAGAGTGATTGTCGTTTAAGGGAGGGGTGATGTAACGGGGTGTATCGTTACATGAAATTAACAATAAAATATTGTTAATTAATATTATCCAAAAGGTAGATAATATTTGGAGGAAATTACTTTAAATAGTAATTTCCTGAATTCTTATCCATAAATAGGTATAGACCATTATGTCTATTTATTCCGCAGACTAATCAGCTGTAGAAGTAATGAAAGAGAGTTACAAGATAAGATAGATAAGAATTCATTTACATATTTAGTATTAGTTTATAGTTAAGACAACATTTACAAAGATAGTTTAACAAGACACTTAACTATATTAATACAGTTTTCATTTTACCCTCTTAAGTCTAGTTCTCTTAAGAGTAGTCTTCCTCTGCACGTACAGTGTACGTCACCTAACGAGAGGCACCACTCACATCTGAAGCAGTGTGAAGTGGACTTGTACTGAAGCAGTACAAGTCGTAGTGCCCCGTTACACTTAATCTATCCATACAGTTTTATATTTTCTCTATTCGAAAGCCTTAGATTTTACCTTGGTAGCTAATCCAACTTAGCTACCTAGAACATTCCTCTGCACGTCGTGAACGTGAAGTAGTCGAGACACCTCACCTTCACTGTAATTAGTCTAGGTTGACTAGTACTGTTAACAGTGGTAGGAAATGGTGCCCCGTTAAATCTGGTATTACTCCGTAGTCCGTTCAACAGCCCACGCACGTTCCATCCGAAATTGACATGTTGGACGAAGAAGAAGGGAGCTTTCAAGTCCCTCAAGAGCTAGAAAAAAGTAGCCTTGCTTCACCATCATGGCTTTCAACACGCGAAAATGTTCCGAGAACAGGATGAACAACAGTGGGAACTGTTTATAGAGCAGGATTTGTATCCTGCTAGCGGGAAGACGCTTTCGCGTCGACCCGAAAACTTAAAGATTGAAATCTCAAATTTAAAGGCAGTCGAAGAAAACTCCTTACGAGGATATTTCGTCGAATTAGATGATGCGATTGAAGCTCGCCACATCGATGACGATAAGAAGAAAGTAAAGTTTGGCATGTCCACATGGCCCGAGGTGCCAAATCTTGGGCCTTACGGCTTAAGCTTAACGACTAATATATGTTAAGTCGCATGAGGTCGTTAAAGTTCGGCTCAGTCATACCTTTGAGCCGTTCTGTGCCGAATTTAGGGTTCGAGTAGAGATCCTTGATTTGAAACAGGGAAGCGAGACCTTCACAACAATGCTCAGCATACATTATACTAAGGACGTTTATCGATATTCACCTGAAAAGCAAACACAGGCAACTATTTTCGTCAAGGGTCTTGCAGATGGTCGTGGCAAGACCCACCTCCTCCAGCTCAGATTAGAGAAACTAGATCAAGCTATCGCTGTAGCGGAAAAGAAATTCTTTCGCTGAAACAGGCTTTTGTTCACTCGGGTGCTTATCGTCCTTCGAGACAATAAGAAAACGTTGGTCCAAACCCATAGGCCTCGTATGTAGAGAGCGAGAACCCTCGCTCTTCAAATTACAAACAATTGTAGAAATACAGTTGTTGTTAAAGAACGGACAAGCGTGTAGTGGCCACGCCCAGTGCTCGATTACTCTGTTGTTCGGCGGCTGATACATGGCACGAATATTTGTCTAAAAGATCGCCCATGTGCGGAACATCTTACTGTTCGTCATAAGTGCCAAGTAAGCCACTTCGAGGCCTTATTGAGCAAACAAAACATGGCGTATGACACCAACCGGGTGTCGTCCTCGACACCTGAGTGGGCCGGCTGATGTGGCCAGATGGAAAAATTGAATCCATCCTATTGAGAGCCTCGCTCTGAGCCTGCTCACGCCCAAGCCTTTCCTGAGTCTTAGTGTCGGACATCATCGCGGATTGGCTGTGTGCCTCGGACGCGGCCCTTCGCTGTCCAAGCACAAATATCTCAAACTGCTCCAACTAATTTACATATTGCTCAGGAGAAATGCTTATGAGTCTGGCCTGGGTTTGCTTGTCAAGCCCCAGCATCAAGTGCTCTGCCACCTCCCATTTATGTTCGGAGAGGTGTAAGAAATGATATTAAGGCTCATTTTCTTGGCACGCTCAGAGAAACAGATCGTTGGAAAAAATACTAAAGCTACTATGAAACGGAGGTAAACGTCCTTACAGCTTACACGAACCGCTCGGGAAAGCTTTCAGCCTAAGTGATTGGTATCAAGTAAAATTGGAAATTAATAAAACATTACGAATTGTTTTAATCGTACTAAGTAATACCGTGTTCTTGTTTTTTCGGGAACCACTTGTTCTCAGGTAGTGCTGTGCCCGCTATTCGGGCACAGCACCTGTCTGCCAATAGAATTGTTTATTTTAACTTGTAATAATCCTGTAAAGTGGCACATTACATCACGCCCTTCTAAAAAAGATCTCATTAATCGTAAACGCTCAATTGTCATAACTCTAAAGTTACGACCGAAGCCACGATGACATAGCACGACCCACAGTACAACATCACCCCAGAGAACCATAAGCGGGGGAGCAATCATCCACGTGATTAGCCAACAACTCATCATTTGGAAGCTGTTGGATTTGTCCGGAGCTTACACTCTGGACTCGCTTACAACGATGCAGGACTACTTTTGGCGTTTTCCGGGGCTTTCCGCGGAAAAAGTCTTAATATTAATGCAGACGACACTTTCCAAAGTTTCTGTTGCGCATTTATCCGGTGTTTGAATCGAATGCGCGATGATAGAAAGAGCTTCTACAATGACTTGCAATCGAGAGGACGAACTATCGCGCTGGCGTCAACACTATCGACAGCGGATTAAATATCCGCTGAATGCTCAGCGCAGGGCGGCGACATATTTGCCTGCCCATCCTGCTCTGCGCTTCTCGTCGAAGTCCCGTTCTCGTTGTCGTGGTGATACGCATTCATCACGACGTTCTCGGTCTCGCAAAGAACATTATCATCAACGCCGTGAATCACGACACAGTTCCTGTTCTCGATGTCTTGAGTCGCCATACTGTCTTCTGAAATACGAGAACATTCGCGTCTGCTGTCGCATTGGGGTGGTCCAACTTCATTAACTCATATGCCCGAACAGCGTCCGGAACGTCGCGAAGAAGCAACGAATGCGGTTCCCACTTATTCTGCTCGGGTGGAAATCCAAGCCAGTATTTATGATACTTGCGCGCGGTGGAACCGCGCACGTCTCGTGAGCCGACGTAGCTACTTCGAGGAGAGGGTCCTCGTGACCTACAATACTATCCACGATGCAGCGAACCTGACCACAAGCGGTGGTGGTCCCTCGCGATGGTAACGCTGGCGTCTTTGGTTGCCTAGGTGGGTGCTGATGAGGGTGAACAAAGAGAACAAGGCTGCCGACGCTCTGCTAGAAGCTGAGACTGCTCACAAGCGTACCGCAGAAAGAACTGCTAGTGAGATCCGGCAGTCAAACAGTGAGTTGATCGAACGCGGGAACCTGAAACGCCAGCTCTCGGTCATGCACAGACAGGAACGCAGCCGCTTCTAATTTCATTGCGCGTCAGGGAAGGTAGAAAGGGATGTCAATCTACGAGCCTTTGACTCCGATATCGGAATCAACCCTTGAAGCTTAGCTGGGCGATAATTTCTTTAGCCGCCCGACGTATACTGTCAAGTGAAGTCGCAACGATGAAGGGATATCTAGCGTGTAGACGTCGCCGATCGCCTCAAAAAAACCGTGATGGTCCGATAAAGCGTGGCGCGAGTTTTCTCGCGCCTTGGCTGGTAATTGTTGAATCCCTAAGGCCTTCTGTAGACAATAATACACAATCACGTTCTGGAACTTACTCATGTTTTTCTACCATGTTTATCTGCATCCCCTTTCTGTTTATCTACTGCAGACTGAAGTGCATCACGTACAAACCGATTAATGGCTTGACGTTGAAGGATTTAGTCCGACACAGCCGCTTAATCAAGTGGTCGCGCGGGCTTTATTGGCGCGTAGTTGGCAGTAGGTAATCGCGTACCCGAAGACGGGTAATAAGTGTCTTCGCAGTTCATCGAGATAAAGGGGACATTACGCCACATGGCGTCAAAACAGCAGACTTCGCCTTGGATCGAATAACTACATTCGCGCTCGAAATACCATGGGCTGCACTTGATCGCTGATGTACTTACCTTGACCCCCACCCAGAGTAGAGCCACGAGGCGCCAAGAAGGGTAGGAACTCAAGGGTGCCGAGCCGAATTCACACGAAATGGCGTCAACTCTGTTGACGCGTGTACATCATTGTTGGATGCGATTTTAGCAAGTAGCTGCAGATGTTAAACGCGGCCCATGCGAACACGAATGGGTAAGTCAAGCGCGTGACTAGAGTCCTCCGAGATATTTTTTGGAGCAATGCATCTTAACTTCACGAGCTAAAGTGCATTTTTACCTCGTCCCGAGAAGCTCGAACAGTGACATTCAAAATGCGAATTTAAATCTGGGACACGGTCCGAAACAATATTACCCGACAAGCCGTGATGGATAAACACAGCGTCAATGAAGTGCATTGCGGTCGCTGTCGCGGTATTCATAGCGTGAAAAGAAATCAGGTGTGTCATTTTGCTAAATCTGTTGACAAAAAACAGGACACCCGTTCGATCTTGACTATCGGGCGCGAGTCTTAAGATAAATTCCATTAAAACTAAACGCCAAGATTCAGGTGCTATCGGCGACGGTTGCAGGGGAGCCTGCGACGATGGAGATGGCTTTACCCGTTGGCAGATTGCGCATGTACGAATTTTGTTGCGTCCCTACATGTTTATGTGGGGCCAGATGAAGTCACGAGACACTGCCGCGAAGGTCTTATTGCGGCCTTATTGGCCATCAAATGGGGCATCGTGATACTCGGAAGGATCCGATCACGTAAATTCGAGTCGTTGTCGATGACCGTACGAGGAACATCGAGGTGGTCGATGATGTACAAAATATATTACCGTCTATAGTGTATCGCTGAATTTGACCACGCTTCGTTCGTGACCGAGCTCTTAGTGCAACATCACTGAGAGCCCGTTGCAGCGACTATTTCGTCAAATAAGCACTGCTCGGGTGTAATCCGACTTAAAATCAGCGATACATATCGATCATCCTCGTCATCGTCGTCAGTCACCTGGCGACTCAGCGCGGTCTGAAGTTCGTAGTCGGGACGTCGTGACAGAGCAACAGCAAGTTTATTGGTCTTACCCGATTGTAATGCACGATGAAGTTGTACTCGGAAAAGAAGGACAGCCACCGAGCCATCAATTCCGACAAGTGCAGAGTCTTCATCGCTGTGCAGCGATGCATGATCGGAATACAAAGCAATGTACGTGTCCGTTTCCCAAGCAGAAGCACACGGAACTTGATGAATGCGTACCGCATTGCTTACTACTCCTTATCATGGACCGGATAGTTCTTCTCTGCTGTTTTCATCTGTCGTGACTGATAACTCACGAATCGTTCACGACCCTCACCATCAAATTGCATGAGGACCACCAATTGCGAAGTCACTTGCATCGCATACCACGTGATATGGCTTGGAGTCGTCAGGAAGGACTAACACTAGCGCTGAAGTCAGGGTCTTCTTCACTGCATCGAAGGCCGTTTGATGCTCGGGACATAGTAACCTAGCACCGAAATTTCCGATGAACAAAAGACACTTTTCTTAAGATTCGAATATAATTTGTTGTCTCGCATGACTTGAAACACCTGTTTCAAGTGTCGAAAGTGAACTTGGATATCGCTGCGGTTGTAATCTGCGCGACAATGGACAAAGATGTAATCTAAGTAACTAGGAGCCAAGTCCTGGAGGGTCTCAACACATTAGACCCCATGCGATTAATTGGCCGGTGCATTCTTCAGCCCTTGTGGCTTCACTAGCCATTCCCATACCATGCCACTCGGGGTACCCACCGCTGTGAGTGGTATGTCGCTCTGTCGCATCAGGATCTGGTAGAAGCCATCAATTATATGGATGGCTTTGAAGACGACGCTACATGACATGGAGTTTAACACCATGTACTTCCTGAGAATAGGCGTCTGCGCAAGAGTATCGGCATCATTTAGCCGATTTAAGGCATGCACTATACACCAGCCTCTCGTGGCTATTTAATGCAGAAGGTTGGACTGGAATGTGGCAAAGTTCTTTCGTGCACATGACCCGCCTTGATCCGACCTTCTAACAGTTCTTCAATAGCCTCAACTTGAGGCTATTGACGAACTATTCGAGGCAACGGCCACTGCCGTGGTTATGCAATACTTCTAACCTGCCACGAGATCAATCTCGTGCGAACACCACGATCAGCAGGAAGTTCGGCAAGAATCGTGTCTGAAATAACATCTGCATACTCACGAGCAATGTCGTAGACAGAGTTACCATACCCTCGCGGATCCTCCCATGACTTTGACGCAATCGTTCTT
Organism: Bremia lactucae; assembly: GCF_004359215.1. Lineage (NCBI taxonomy): Eukaryota > Oomycota > Peronosporomycetes > Peronosporales > Peronosporaceae > Bremia > Bremia lactucae. The sequence goes on along the minus strand of NC_090624.1, from coordinate 2,779,891 downwards.
TACGCGCTGATTCTGGCTCAGCGCTTCGAGGTAGCTTGTTCGTACCCAATACGCAGTCTCTTCGTGCCTTTTTCTTGACACTCATCTGCTCCGTGATTAAAGTCTCCACCTGTACCACTTACAGGTACTAGCGCTTGAGATTGTCCATTTGGAACCGATTCAAATGGAACAATCGCTGTGTTTTCGGGACGTCGAAAGCTTGTCCGTCGACTTGGTCGTATCACCATCTGCCCTTGCCTTGACACTTCTTCTGCTGCTTCTTAATCTTCTTCAATCATTGTCACATCATCAATCTCAAACATGGGGTCCTCAACATTATTTCCCATGTGTCCATGCATCTCGTTGTTGCATCCAGATGGTAATACCATCGTTGTCGTACATCCATCTTGTACGTTACTCTCTTCTTGTGGATCTGGACCGTTATCCACGTCCATGTCCACGTCTTCCGTTTCTTGAAAATTCTCTTGATTTATAGAGACAACGTCTTCATCATGAGCAGCACGAATCTCTCGGTCACTTGATCTGCTGTACTGTTGTACGTACTGAAGTGGTGGTCTTTCATCGAAAGTAGCCGATCTCGTGTACGTCACTCTCTTGGCATCTTCATCCCATACTCGAAACCCCTTGACTTGGTCAGAGTACCCTAGGAAAATGCATCGAATTGCTTTCTTGGTCATCTTGGTCCTCTTTGACTTGTCAACATGTGCATATCCCCTTGATCCAAATACACACATCTCAGAGAGGTCAGGTTTCTTTCCGAAAATAAACTCGTATGGAGATGTTGTCGGGTGACTGGCACACGGAACTCGGTTTGTCACATAGACAGATGTGTTCATTGCCTCAGCCCACCAAATCTTGTCCACTTGCATATGACTGATCTTTTCCCTGGCTCGCTCTGTCAGTGTCCGGTTCATGCGTTCGGCCAGCCCATTCTGTTGTGGTGAATATGGTAACGTCGTTTGGTGAATGATACCAAATTTTCGACACATACCAGAGAAACGTCTGTTGACGTATTCCGTTCCGTTGTCCGTCCTGATACACTTGAACTTCTTGGACAGTTGGTTCTCCATAAGTGCCTTGTACTCAATGAAGCGATCTGCCACTTACGACTTGTTTTCGCTATAGTATGCGACTACATATCTTGAAAAATCATCGATGAATGTCACCACGAATCTTGATCCTTCTTGAGACTTCGTTTCCATAGGTCCCATCACATCACTGTGGACCAACTCCAACAGTTTCTTCGTTTTCACGTGTCCGTAGGGTGTTTTTGGAAACGTCTTGACGGTAGCTTTGCCCATGATACACCCTTCACAGATCTCGAAATCTTCTTCACTGCCTTGTTTCTTCTCGATCTTCAGTCCATCGACGCAACTATGCTCTGGAAATGGCTAGTGATGCCACAGGGGCTTAGTAACGCCCCTGCAACATTCAACAGATGTGTAACAAATCTGTTGAGACCGGTGCGGGATTTCGCACCGAGTTATTTCGACGATGTATTCGTCCATAGCCGGGCCATGGACGGTAAGACGGACGTGGAAGTTCATAAAACTCACGTTCGTCAGGTTCTTACACTTATGCGAAAGCATAAGTTGTATGCAAATCTCAAGAAGTGTATATTCGCTGCAAGCGAAATACCACTTCTTGG
>NC_090624.1:2750087-2757367 GCF_004359215.1 Bremia lactucae | reverse complement strand
GTGTCATTTCTTATCAGTCCGTCTTTTAGAAGCCGCATAAATGACTTACACTGTGCATACCAAGGAGCTACTATCAGTAAAATATGCTCTTATTAAGTTTCAAGTGCGCCTATTTGGGGCACCGAACTATTTGTGATTCATAGGGATCACGCATCACTGTGGATCGCAATAAACTCACCCACCTTTCGTCAAGCATGGTGAGATGGCTTACATTCATTCTAAGTAAATTAAAAAGTCGGTTACAAGCCGGGTAAGTCGAATGTCTTGGCTGGAGCGCTATCGCGTAGACCAGACTTTGAGGCAAGACACCAGGAAAATGTGTCTCGGTCTAAGGTACAAGTTGAGTCGTCAACATTTCTAGCCATGAAGACCCACCTCGTAACGAACTCAATGGCCTCCGAAACCAAAGAAAGCAACAGTCGGGAAGAATATGTTGGCTGCTGTTAGATCCGTAGGGTGAACGATAGGTCTCCCTCCCGTCTCATCTGAAGGCTAAGCTAAGGCGCTTTAGCGATGGTATGTTATGGCATCGTGTGGCCCGTTCAGAATCTATGCCCCTCATGAGCGAATCTCAAATTAAGGATACCTCATGAGCTCCCTGGTGCACCATTGATTGGGCATCTAAGCATCTACTTGTATCTTTGACCAAACCCATTCTCCATCCTTTAAGGAGGTCGGGCAAGGGCAGGCGACACCTGCTACTACCATTGTAGGTGACTGGGCCGTGTCGGCTTCATCGCCCGACTCGGTGGCAACTGTCAAGGCCTTGGGATTAACCGGGGCCACAGCCGTTAAGTCTACAGGTTCTAACGTGACAACCAAAGAGGTGATGAAGATGTTGTTGGACACTTCGTCATACCTTTTGGGCGCAAAGTCATCTCGTGATGACTCCATCGACAACGATAACTCTGGTGATGTCAGTATGCATCACTAGGAGCGAAGTAATCGTAAAGGATATTTCGTAAGCTTGCTGCTGGTGGTGCTAGTATGCATAAACAGGGACGGGGCGCATCTCGTGAAAGATGAGCGTTCACCAATGAGGATCCTATAATAAGTATGCCTCCTTGGGGGCATGACCTGCACCCATAAAAAGCATGGGCATGCGCCTACACACTAGATGCAAGGTAACCCTGCCTCTCTCGATAATGGTGCAGGTTGTCGCATGCGCCAACTACGTCCTTTTTTGAACTGGTCGCAAAAAGCATCAAGTTTGTCGAGCCAGGCCTAGCGGTCTATGCTTTGCACGTGCTTCACAAGCTTGAAACAAAGGAGTGACATCCTTTGCCGGCATCTATGTGACTACCGATGCCGGAAAAAGGCATCGATGAAAAATTCCGTTTCGTCCTCTCCAAGCTTGTGAACACTGGATGAGTCGATTGTTCGCCATACCAGACCAACGAGTTTGGTTGCCCTTTGAGGGCAGCCAAGGCTTGTTTTCGGGAGCAAACTGCCCCGTTTCGTGGTCCCTCTCCCGTTAGCTCACGTTAACGTTATCGATAACATTACTCTGGAAGAAATCCTGGACCTCAAACACTTATACGAGCGCGGGAAGCGCTCGTTCTCCGAAGGACTTTCTGTTGAGGAGAATGGGTCTCGTTGTAATGCAAGACGAGACCCGGTACGTACAAGATCAGCTGAGAACGAGGTTCCCAACTATTATGCGAGTGTGGATATCCTCTTAAATGAACGAGATGACTTGTTCAGTCCTTCCACAACACGGTGATTCGAGATGCGTTCAACTGGAAAAATCTTTTCACCACTTGAATCCTATAATAGTTGTGAGGGAGGAGGAAAATTGATTTCGCTTCGTTCGCCGAACCCGCGTCAATATCGTGACTTAGATTACACCTTCCATCATTTAAGGGAGGAGAGTGATCACAAACGATCCCGTCGGCTCGAGTTAGCGGTATGACCAAATGGAAAATTGTGCGCAAGTTGCGACTGATCAACTGGCAAACGAACGGACGTATCAGTCCCTTCAAAACGAGCTGGTGACAGCTCGTCAAAAGATTTCTTTCTTGAAGGATGTAACGAGTAAATCGTCATTCCCAATAGAACCAGACTCTGTCCCGAGTTCTTGACTCGGGACCGTCAGGCTTTGGCAGATTTCTCAAACCGTTCCGGGTAATTCAAAACCAGAAGAAGCCTGTACTGATGGTACGGGCGGAGATGCCCGACATAAAATGTAGGATGCTTACGCATCCTTCAAAGCAGCTCGATCGTTTACGCACTGCATTGGCGATGTAGTACACAAAACAGGCCGATATACATGGATAATAATTTATTACTGCCCACATCCGTCTCTTACATGTTTTGGTAGGCTCACCTTCGGAAATAGGACTAAATAATTAACATTGAATGAAATAATATCTGTTTTTCCTTTTATTAGAGTTTCATTTCTGTCGATCCTCTGCATCATCGAAGGAATCCTGTACGAAACGGGCCACTGCTTTTCGAGCTAGCACGATGTTTCCTGCTGACTCTGTTTTGTTTTTGTCTTCAGTGCGACAGGTGTCAACTGCGGAGGTATCTTTTTTCGAATTAGTATATGCATTTATTGTTTTTGCATACTGAGTCTTGCAGCATCAATATTGAAGTAAGTAATAGCATTATCGTTCAATGTTGATCAAATTTACAGTGGTATCCTTCGCATTGTCCTTAGGATCAATGCGTTATAAACAAGAGCAAGATTGTTCATTGCTCGAGCAACCTTCCTTCTCAAAAAAGAGTTACTTTCAAACTAGGTGGGTATGCGCTGATGGCGTAAGCCGTTCACGAAATACGGTTCTCGCTTCGTAGAAGCATGCACTGAATTATTGATGGCAAATTCTACCATCGGCAAGAACTCGCTCCAACTCGTAAAAGAGTAAACGAATCCACGAATTATCTCTTTGAGGATGCGATTTGCACGTTCTGCCTGACCATCTGCTTCAAAATGGTCAGAAATTGACACCTTCGACTGTGTTCCAAGTGATTTAATCACAGAATGCCAAACCTCTAATGTGAATCTGGGGTTTCGATCTGAAACCAGTTCACGGGGTAACCCATGGAGTCGAAATATCGTGTCAACAAAGACACGAGCACAGCCTTTAGCTATGATCGACTCCGGGACTGCAGCAAGATAATTTATTTGGCTGAAACGATCAACAAATACAAGAACATATTTTCTGGGTATCAACGTCTGGAAATCTGAAGACGAAGTCCGCAGATACGGTTTGCCAACACTCTGCCAAACAGGCAGAGTTTGTAACGGAGCACGGGTGAAGCACTAAGCTTCACCCATTTAAAAACTTATCGAGCACGTATGTACTTGCGGACGGACTCATACTGGCGAGCCTAGTAGATGTCACGACTTATTGTGAGATAGGTCTTTTCACGTTCCCGATGGCCACTTATAAGCCATTGCGTGTTGTAGATCGATCTGTTCGATCTCTTAAGGGTCGATACAACTTCGACAATCCTTTTGAGGATTGTTGGGATCGATTTCTTAGGTAAATGATGGGTATAAGCGTGAAGGTCACGCTTGCCTTGCTTCAAATCCAGTAGGTCGACTCGAGCCCTAAATTCGGCAAGTGATTGCTCAAATGGTTGTCTGAGTGGGTTTTAAGGACCTCATACAAACTTAAAGACTAATGGGTTGTGAAGCTTGAGCCCCAAGGCCCAAGATTTGGCACGTCCAGCTAAGTTGGACATGCCAAATTTCACTTTTGACGCATCATCACTTATACGGCGAGTTTCTATAGCGTCATCTAATTCGATGAATCTTTTTTAAAGGGAGTCGCCTTCGACTACACTCACAAAATTTCGGGCTGCAGTGAAGCGATTTGCTCTCACGCACATGTCCTGCCTTGGCTCGCTTGTTGAAGAACTCATCGATATAATCGAATTACTCTTTCGACAGCGGCCATTGCCTGGTCACACAATACTTGGTGCCAGGTTCGAGGTCTATCTCGTGCCCGATGCCCCTATCTGCTGGTAGGCGGCTCGGCTTTTCTTCTGGGAACACATCGCGATGTTTGCACAGAACCTCAAATACGGACTGTCTCTCAAGGTATCCCAGCCTTGAGTAGCGAACCGTTTCTTTTTGTCCGTTTCTAGGACGCTCTCGTCCATTGTGGACGACGAGCAGCAGTCCACCAAGTTCTCTTCTGGAACTGGTGGGACTATTTCGTGGATCTTTCCTTCCTTTAATTCGGCAAGGAACAGATCTCACGACATCTCCGGGAGATTTGCTATCTCCTCGGCAGATTTAAAGACTTGCCGGAGCACCTCAACTGAGGATGCCTCCGCAATTTCGTCTTTGACGGCCTCGAACACCTCGTTCGAAGGCCCGTCCTCTTTATTAGAGACTGATCCAAAGGTCACTCGTTTAGACGTGCCTTTGATCGTCCTAATCTGTCGGGTACTCGTTTTTCGAGTTACCACGACCTTTTTCTGGGAAGCGGGTGCCGTTGCACTCCTGGCTAACGCACCCCTTCCAACCGCACAGGCTCTTGGCACTGTGCCGGTTTATGCGACGCATGACTTTTTGTCAGCTCGCCGTCTACTGCCACAGGCTCTCGGCTCTGTGCAGGACATTCGGACGCATGACTACTTGTCATCGTCCTCTTCACTTCCACACGCTTGTAGATGCTCCAAGATGTTCATCTGTTTGACATTTGGTAAATAAGAGACAGGCATTGTCATGGTTTGATGCTGCCAGCTTACGAATGGCTCTTTCTTTCTAAGCCATACTAATTCTAGGATGACGTCAAATTTGTCACTAAATTCAGTACGATGAAATCACCATCGTACTGCTTACCCTTTAACCTGTTTTAGATACCAACTATACGCTTTATTACTGTTACAGATGCGCCTGTTGCTAGGCGCACTGTCATCCTCGTTATAAGAATATCGCGATTAATAAGTATGAGCCTGCGATCTTGTAGCGATTGGTGCCGATTAAAATTATCCGACGCCCCACAATCGCCTAGAGACCTAATTGGCAACTTATTTGACACTTTTATTTTCAAGGTGGTGAGACTACCACAGGCAGCGTCGATACTCGACCACTCGAATAAGTTAAGTAGTATGAAACAAGGATGTTTGCGACAAAAGAAAAATTAAGAGAGCATGAAACGCCTTTTTATAAGAGATAGTGCCACTAGAGCGTCGATCGTGGAGGATCTCGCTGTGTTTGCGCATTCGTCGCTTACGGAGTTTTAGGTGACCTGAAGTTGGCGACAAGGTGAAAAATCGACTTTTTAAACGATTAATTGTTGCATTTGTTAATGAATCTGTTCAAAGTTGCTGACCACAGCTAGAGGCAAACGGGAACGATATTCCCCAAATGATACTTGAAGGAACAAGTTCTCAAGAATCTGCAGGAACAAGTCCTAAGAAATCTCTGGTCAAAGGTTCCCAGGTTCCTTTATATTAAGTTTCAAAGAGAAAGTGAGACATTAAATGTCTTAGTAAGCAACGGATCAAGTGTAGACGCTTCTGCATTTGTTCTGATAGCGCTCCAAATGTAGCTCGGAGATATCTTAACTGCCAACGCTAGAACCGAAGCGGTTCTTACGTAAACTGCGTAGTGGCATAGTCAAGCAGATCTACATACTTGTCACAGATGACAAGTACGTGACCGATCGGTAATAGTATTTCCTGAAAGCGAACGGGTTCTCAGCAGCTCATTGATGGACGAGGGTGTCTTCGATGAGAAGACTCAGATTAAACATTTACGTCCCAATCCTGGAAGTCTTTGAAAACAAATCCCCTATTTAAGGATTTGATCTAAATTAAGGATATCTTTCCTTAATCCTATCTTGTGAGTTGTCTAGGGGGATAAAGGCACTCGACACTAGCTCGACCTAAACCAGGTTCAAAACACTTGTGGACATTGCTTCGTATAGTTTGCCAATCGCTTAGCAGTAGCTCATGTGAGAGATTCAACCTCGTCACATATCTCTCCGGCTTTTTGTGTGCGTAAAGCAACAGTAGGGTGGCGGATTGTGCACACGTTCAATAAATTGAATGCTGCAACGTTACCGGCTCCAACGCCGATACCACGAAAAGACGTAATCATTGATGGTATGTCAAATTATACAATCTTTTCGTCAATGGATCTGATAATTGGATTCTATCATATCCTTATGCGTGTACAGGATATTCCATATTCAGCGGTAAGCATCTCAGGCGGATTGCCAAGGGAGTGGCTAGTCATGCCACAGGGACTTAGTAATGCCCTGCGACTTCTAACAGATGCGTAACTAATCTGCTAGGATCGGTGCGAAATTTCAAACCTAGTTATTTATTGACGTCTTTGTTTATAGCATAGCCATGGTCGGAAAGTCGGACATTGAAGTACATCGTACCCACTCCTGAAAGGCTCTTACACTTATAAGTAAGCATAGGTTGTGTGCAGATCTCAAAAAGTGTATATTCGCTGCAAGCGTATTTCAACTTCTCGCGTGCATCGTGGGCAAATACGGTATACGCCCTGATCCGGAAAGATCAAAGCGACCACCGACTGGCCCACGCCAGTCGATGTAAACGGACTTCGAAATTATGTTGGCTTTGCAAATATCTGCACAATTACTCCCACAATTATGCCGAAATGACAGTACATCTTTCTTCTTTGTTGAAGAATAATGTAAAGCGGAACGCTAATTGTTAGCATTCATTTGAGGGTATCAAGCAAAGCTTGATACAAATCCCAATCCTGGCGATTGTGGATTAAGACAGACCATTTCCTGAGGTCTGTGACGCCAGCGATTTTGCAATCAGCTTTTCGTAAATGCAATATGACACAGACTATTCAGTGCATGACATGAAACTCGCTGCCATCGGATTTGGCTGGCTTAAGTAAGGGTCTATCTCGTAAGAGATAGACCGCACTTACGCCATCAGCACATACCCACCTAGTTTAAGAGTTACTTTTGTTTAAGGGGAGGGCACGCTCGAGCAATGAACAATCTTGCTCTTGTTTATAAGGCATTGATCCTAAGGTCAATGCGAAGGATACCACTGTAAATTTGATCAACATTGAACGATAATGCTATTACTTACTTCAATATTGATGCTGCAAGACTCAGTATGCAAAATCAATAAATGCATATACTAATTCGAAAAAAGATACCTCCGCAGTTGACACCTGTCGCACTGAAGACAAAAACAAAACAGAGTCAGCAGGAAACATCGTGCTAGCTCGAAAAGCAGTGGCCCGTTTCGTACAGGATTCCTTCGATGATGCAGAGGATCGACAGAAACGAAACTCTAATAAAAGGAAAAACAGATATTAT
>NC_090624.1:2728023-2746297 GCF_004359215.1 Bremia lactucae | reverse complement strand
TCGTGTTGTTTGCGCTCTACATGGCCTTAATTGAGAAGAAACGAGTCGTTCTATTTCGTAGTTATTCACATGAAGAGAAAGGTTTTTCCTTGTTGTATCTCGATGCAGAAAACAAGGAGTTCTGGCGAATGGACGAGGCAAAAATTGAAGACCTGGATTTGTACCGGCAGTATTTTAAGGGTGCAGTATTGTGTCTGGACGGATTCCGACAAGACGTTGTTAGGAGTCACATCAGCGTTCTAGGAAAGTACCGGCTGCTGGCCACCTCTTGTCAGTATTGTTTGAAGGGTGCTGCTTATAGTGTATTGCGTAAGTGCCTTGTTCCATTTTGGTCGCTTTCCGATTTGAAATTGATTGGCGCGCATCTTGATTTGTCGAAACACATGATCAAAAACATGTATTTTTACTCGGGTGGAAATATGCGAGCTTTCTTATCGGATCAAACAGGAGCGGAGGCAGTGGTTGACGATGCAATCCGTAAGGTCGATCTGAATATTGCAGACTTTCTCATTACGCAGCATGGAAGTACGTCGGATAAACAAATTGATCACATACGGATGACGGGAATTCGAGCAAACGATCACCGTGACTTGGACAAGTATATGTTTTCCACCCATTGGGTTTCTGAGGTCACCTCTGAATATGCGTTGAGAAAACTGGGCAAAATTGTAAAGCCAACTTATTACGAAGAAATGTGGTCCAAAGGCTGCAAGCTTCGAGATGGGGTGTTGATGGGCATTGCATTTGAGAACTACGTGCATACACTGGCGAGGGATGGAAAAAAGATTGAGTTGCAAGTGAGGGAATACAACCAAGTGAAAAAGAGTCAGCACACCTATATTGCGTTGGAAATCGAAGCCAAGTCGTGCTGCAACGATGGAGCTACTGCAGCAGAATGCGATACAGCCATGCAGCGATTTGCGACTTCAAATGACGATTATTGGTATCCCTCTTTTCGTTGTTTGAAGTCGATCGATAGTGTCGCAAAGCTGAAGAGGGATGGGCAGCCTTGCACGATTATACTGATTCAAGTTACAAAATCAATCAGACACTCATTCGATTCATCTGCCATCAACAAGTATGCGGGGTTCTTTCCGGGCGGCTGCCAATACATTGCATTGGTGCCCAATAAAGAGGTAAGTGATAACTTTCAACTTGTTCCACCTAATTTTGCCGCCAGTGTGCGTTTGCATGTTGCATACATCACGACTGGTGTTTTTGATACTACGCCTGTAGGCACGTGAAATGCCACTTCAGCAAGTAATGAAACTTTTTTACAACAAGCTGCAATTTATTACTTTATACTTAATGTTTTTATGGTGATAATCTTGTTTGGTAAAATACTAATAATCGCACCACTATCGTTTAACTTGTCTACTGCTATTAAAGATTCGTACCGAAAGAAAGACTAGCTGAGAACGTCGCAAAAAGAGTTTTTGATGTGTTTTGCCGCTTGTAAAAGGCTCCGTGCTCACATAATCATTTTGTAAGAGCAGTGCGAGTTGGAAAGCTTAGTGATGGCTTACGAAAAGTGGATAAAATTCGATGTCACTCACCCTCAGTAGATCCAATCAATCAGCCCATGAGAAATCCATGACTCTCCTCGTGCGAGGCGTATACCAATGCAAATATCAAAGCCGCCCCAGGAACTAACGTGCAGCACAAACTTCATTTATGGTCAATTCGGTCGATAACGAAAAACAAAAAGAACGCGCCCAGTAATTGCATCCCCATACAATTCACAAACGTATACGTTGCGTCTTGAATGGATCGAAACGTATTGGACAGATGCATAATCACGCAGCCCACAAAGAGCTCCAGGACCAACAATACATCAATCCGACTGCAAATTTCAGCACCAACGCGCCGCCCACTTTATCGTCACTACTGGCCTCTTTGTCCCAATCATCCGCAATTCTTCCGCCACACTTTTCTTACGACGCAAAACGGCCAAACACCGTTCCCACGACTCCAACATCTTGCGCATATACATACACCCGATACGGACTCTCAGGGAATACGTAGACAGCAGGCGTAGTATAATTGTCGCAATAAACACTTGCCAGACCCATCCAATTCACTCGACGACGATGAAAACCACGACGCAAACAAAATGCCAGACAGAAAGCCACAGCTCAAGAGCAGCAACGCTTTTCCACGCTTGTCCCGCGTTGAAATTTCATAAATGTACACGGCCAGCGTCGGTAGCAGCAGCTCAACGGAGTTGCCAAGTTAGTAAATGCCAGGCACAAAAAGCCCTTCGCCGTTCGTTGATAAAACATTCATTCTTTCAAGGATACTTACATACCTTTCATATCGATTAAGCACATTGGAAGCATAAGAGCCATTAATTAAAGAGACTGTGATTAACAAAATCCTTGCCTTTCGTCCTTGCATTAAGTTGTGCACTTGAAATGGTCTTCAACAATCGTAGAGTAGACGTGCCCCTGGTTCGTGAGGAGCATCGAAATTGGTGCCCTAGCAAAGTGGCAAAAATGTGGTCCACCTAAAACCGCAATCATTCGTGCACGTCGCCAAGACGTTTAAAATGGCTTGTTGCTCCTTTGAGAACGTCGAGTCCAGGAGCCCGTAACACGTGCTATCTCCGTACCCTCCCGTGCTTAGCAGATTCCATTATTTCACCGCCTTTGTGGACGTATCAAACGACGTCATTGCAACGTCCGCCTTGCCAACGGACCCCTTAGTATTGTAGCAATGCACGTAAATTACTTCTAAGAGATGATGCTTGAGCTCGTTCAAATCCTGCAGCGGACTCACGCATAAGCACGTAAACTCGATTTGCCCTGGAAACTTCGCAATTTGCTCACAACACGCACCTAGATGCCTTCTCGAAGGTCGCTAGCGTATTTGACAGCATTGACAAAGTACTGGCAATCAAAAGTTCCCTAGCCGTCGTGTAATTGGAAACGCGCGCTTGTGGATTGTGGCATTGAGCCAGTTAATAAACCCACGAGCTGCACGGTGGACAGTTCCTGACCGTCTAGGCGAAGCGCGTCGTCGTCACTCGCATAAAGCGACTTTAGCTGCATGATTGTGACAGAGAAAATACTCTCGGCACCACTACTGCGCTTAGTAGGTGTTTGCTGGCTTCCAGACGGATGACTAGACATAAAGCCGCCCCCGTTGTCATACGTCTCATCGCCGCCGCCATAATTCATGATGTCGATCCAGAAATGGCGCCAATTATTTTCATTTCAATAATATATTTATTCTGTTTGGCCGGTGTTATACAAATTCGTTAAGTACACTTTATGTGACTAACGGGTGATCAATTACTTTATGTGACGTTCTTAAACCTGCCAATTGGGTGTGGTGCATAAAGTGATCCACCCTTGTGTATGTGCATAGGATGACGGCTAGCGTCATCCGATCCGTAGTTTTCAAAGGAATACACTCGCAATGTAGAGGTGAAATATTTTTTGACAACTATTTTATTAATTTTATTATTATAAATAAATTTTGTTTTAATAGGTAATTTTTTGCTCCAGCTTCAAAATACCTTTTTGCATATTCAAGTGAAACATCTACAGAGGTGGCATCTATTGATTTGTTGTATTACGCTCGATTGAATATAAATCAGTCTTTAACCTACTTCCTAGCTAACCAGTGCGCACGCGAAGCCGGATTACCGCTTCCGTGACGACACTTCTTTAAGGTAATAAGTCCGTTGGGTGAGGTCGCTTAGTCACCCACAACTACCTCCTGTGCTTGGAGGTGTGTGCTTAAATAGAGCGTGTCTGCTATAGTAGCGCCCGCCTACACTTTGTATGTAATGGGCCACATTTCAGGATTAACACAAAACAAAGAAAAAAAGACATTTGTAGGCAGGTGATGTGTCCGAATTGCGGGCTCAGCGTAACAATTATTTATTGGTTCATTATTTGGGGTCTTAAGACCCAATACATGCCAATGATAAATAACCCGAGTGTTAGTGGTTCCCCAAAAAAGCAGGAACACGGTTGTACTTAGTCTGATTAAAAAAAATCATAATGAATGAATTAGCTTCCAGTTTTACTTGATACCTGACACTTAGGCTAAAAGCTTCCTCAAGCGGTTCGTGTAAGCTAGTGATGGGGCCTTCTAAACCCGTTACAACTGGCAGCACTTAGTAGTCCTTCCCGTGCCCGAGTTTGGGATGAGCGAATCATCGTAATTCGACGCTCCAGATTTGCTTCTGGAGCACGCGACCTTCTCTAAGTCTTCATCGCTGTGCGCAGCGATGAATGATCGGGATACAAAGAAATGTACGTGTCCGTTTTCCAAGCAGAAGCACACGGAACTTGATGAATGCGTACCGCATTGCTTACTACGCATTATCATGGACCGGATGGTTCTTCTCTGCTGCTTTTCATCTGTCGTGACTGATAACTCACGAACCGTTTACGACCCTCACCTTCAAATTTTGCATGAGGACCACCAATTGCAAGTCACTTGCATCGCATACCACATGGAATGGCTTGGAGTCGTCAGGAAGGACCAACAGTAGCGCTGAAGTCAGACTCTTCTTCACTGCATCGAAGGCCGTTTGATGCTCGGGACGCCACAACCACGTGGCGTCTTTAATCAGAAGTGACGACAAAGGCTGTGTAGAACCGGCATAATCCTTCATTTACTTTAGCAAGTAATTGGCAGATCGAGCCACTGATGCAACTCCTTACGGTTCTTGAGCGTGGGCCAAGAACAGGTTGACGACACCTTCTCTGGATCAGCTCCAACCCGACTTACTCACATAGTAAATAAGCACCGAAATTTCCGATGAACAAAAGACACGCTTTTTAAGATTCGAATATAATTTGCTGTCTCACATGGCTTGAAACACCTGTTTCAAGTGTCGAAAGTGAACTTGGATATCGCTGAGGTTGTTATCAGCGCGACAATGGACAAAGATGTAATCTAAGTAACTAGGAGCCAAGCCCTGGAGGGTCTCAACACTTTAGACGCCATGCGATTAATTGGCCGGTGCATTCTTCAACCCTTGTGGCTTCACTAGACATTCCCATAACATGCCACTCGGGGTACCCACCGCTGTGAGTGGTATGTCGCTCTGTCGCATCACGATCTGGTAGAAGCCATCAATTATATGGATGGCTTTGAAAACGACGCTACATGACATGGAGTTTAACACCATGTCATTCCTGAGAATAGGCGTCTGCGCAAGAGTATTGGCACCATTTAGCCGATTTAAGGCATGCACTATACACCAGCCTCTCGTAGCTTTTTTATGCAGAAGGTTAAACTGGAATGTGGCGAAGTTCTTTCGTGCACATGACCCGCCTTGCGTCGGCCTTTTAACAGTTCTTTAATAGCCTCGACTTGAGGTTATTGACGAACTATTGGAGGCAACGGCCACTGCCGTGGTTACGCAATATTTCGAACCTGCCACAAGATTAATCTCGTGCGAACACCGCGATCAACAGGAAGTTCGGCAAGAATCGTGTCCGAAATAACATCTGCTTACTCACGAGCAATGTCGCAGACAGAGTTACCATACTCTCGCGGCGCCTCCCATGACTTTGATGCAATCGTCCTTTAAGCGCTGAGCCAAAATCAGCGCGTAAATGACGATTGCGTCAAAGTTTACGCGCTGATTTTGGCTCAGCGCTTCGAAGTCGCGTCATTTGCTCTTCGTTTGTCGTGGTAACCACCTCGTTGGTGATCAGACAAACCTGTTTCTCGGCCTCTTTTTGGATCACGTAGGAAATGCTTCCACGAGAGTCCTGAAAGGCGTTGAATTTAGGGCGCGTCACGAGGTGGACTCGCGACTCCAATGTATTGGCGCCTTTATGAATCCCTTTCACGTAAACGATAGCGTGAACACATTTCAACGCTGTAATCTCGATCTTGGTGTCCCCGTCATGCTTTGAATTGATACTTGATGCTGGCAAACCGCATTAAGCTTATGAACTCTCACCCTCGCCTTCTAGGCACTGGATGTTTTTATCGATGATGCTGCAAACACATGACGGGAGAAATCTATGCTCGACTTTCGACACTTGATGCGGGAGCTCCTGCTCGGCCGCCGTAATCCCGGTCGACTACAAATTGCCCATGTGGGAACCCCGGACCCGACCATTATAACTCGCGTACGGACTCCAGTCCTTCCTCGTCGTATTCATGTTGGAGCCCCTGCTCGATCACAAATAGCCCATTGAGAACCTTAAGTTTGACCGTTAGCGTGATGATGGGACCCCTGTTTGACAATCATGTTTTCCCGTGGGGTTCTTGCCCGTCTGCGTCATACTTGTGTGGAAGCCCCTGCTCGACCACATATTAACCCTTGTGAGAGACCCTGCTCAACCGCGAGGGGTGCAGATATAAAACCTGGCTCAACCACTGCATGCACGTGTGGAAACTTCTATTTAATCGCGTTGTTGATGCGCGGAAACCCTTGCTCGACATCATCTTCCTGCTCATCCGCATCGTTGTTCTCGCAGTGAAGCGAGAAGTCTGTCCAGAAGAACAGAACAAGCAGTACAGAGAGGGCCATCTTTCTCTCTATGCATCGTAAGTGTCGTGGATTCACGATCTACGACTGCGACGTTGAGCCAGTCATTTGGGGGTCCATGAGATGGGTGAACATTTCACTGACGTCGAACTTGCGTTGACGTCTCTCTGATCTGCCTAATTAGTCGATCTAGGGCTAAAAACGTGCCAACCACGGCATACCCAGGATGCAATCGAATGCACACTTCATCGCGATAACCAATAAATTATTGCCACTGCGATAAACATCAAATGTATACGGCAACGACACTTCGCAATGCGGTACACAATGTGGTTTCACGTCTGCCAACTTGACAATGACTTGAAGAGGCTCCTCGCGTATCGGAGCGCTGCGAGACATCATCGATAAACAGGTCTCACGACAAAAAATATTCGTGAGTCCAGGAGCGCTCGTAGAGGTCGCAGGATACCTGCGGCGTGTAAGTTAACAATAATCAGACGTAAATCACCAGTTGCCGGGTTACATTAAATCGTGCAAACAGCACATTGGGGATGGAAGGTCGGGCTGTCACCGGGGGGACCGGAAGATGCAGGGCGCCCTACTGGTCTCGTCGGTTGTTTAACATAGGGCTAGAGCAGCGCCCTTATGATGAGCGTCCCCTATATGATCTGGCATTCGCGCTGGCGCACGGCACTCAGCCAGGCGACGGTGAAAGCTGAACTCTTGATATAAGCCATGGTGGGCCTAAACTTATCGCGGAGTGCATAAGCAAAGGCCACCTCTAGTATGGCAGGCTCCGCATGCTTAAGCGAAAAGCGGGTATGTCTCTCACGCATACCGCCCATAAAGACGTTCGCCTCTGTATACGTCTCCATTGTGTGTGTAGCAAGGCTATTTTCACTTAGGCCATAGCCGAGTTCATTCAACTCGACTATGACGGGGTCCAAGCGAAAGAAGCCTTGCTTCACCAGCAATTGCAAGCCATCGGCACGTATTCACATCGTTATTTTATCCCGTCGCATAGACAGAAACTTGAGCGCAACATTTTGTCCTGCTGCGGTGGCTCGAAGGCAAGACGAAAGGTCATCTTGGATGGCATCCAGAGAAAGATATGGGTCCTTGGTCCATTCCTTGGCTTTTTCGGAGAATGATAGAGTATTTTTTAGACTTTCGACTGAGGCGTCTCGAGGAGCCTCGATGCGATGGCGATGTCGACTTCGCAGAACCATCGATTCAGCGACAACCAATCTTAAACTTCTTTTGAGAAGACCGAGGTTTCTGTTCTTACGGAATCGTTCCGTGACGATCGCGAGGAAGTCAAACCTCGCCGATTACTTTCGGTGAGCTCGCGAGCCATACACTCATGTATAGCGAGACGTTGTGCGTCAGGGGTCGCTGATTTCAGTAACGACGCAACAAACGCCTTTCTTGATATCGCCACGAGGCGACTGAGGGCACCCCACTCAACACCAGTGATATTTTTTTGCACTTGTAAAAATTGATAATTCGGTGGATGTTTTTCTTTTTCTTTTCCGAGTTCAACTTCATCGTGCATTACAAACGGGTAAGACCAATAAACTTGCGGATGCTCTGTCACGACGTCCCGACTACGAACTTCAGACCGCGCTGAGTCGCCAGGTGACTGACGACGATGACGAGGATGATCGATATGTATCGCTGATTTTAAGTCGGATTACACCCGAGCAGTGCTTATTTGACGAAATAGTCGCTGCAACGGGCTCTCAGTGATGTTGCACTAAGAGCTCGGTCACGAACGAAGCGTGGTCAAATTCAGCGATACACTATAGACGGTAATATATTCTGAACATCATCGACCACCTCGATGTTCCTCTTACGGTCATCGCCAACGACTCGGATTGGCGTGACCGGATCCTTCACGAGCATCACGATGCCCCATTACGTGGCCAATAAGGCCGCGATAAGACTTTCGCGGCAGAGTCTCGCGACTTCATCTGGCCCCACATGCACATGTAGGGACGCAACAAAATTCGTACATGCGCAATCTGCCAACGGGTAAAGCCATGTCCATCGTCGCAGGCTCCCCTACAATCGTCTCGGATAGCTCTTGAATCTTGGCATTTAGTTTTAATGGAATTTATCTTCAGACTCGCGCCCGATATTCAAGATAAAACGGGTGTCCTAATTTTTGTCAACAGATTTTAGCAAAATGACACACCAAATTCCTTTTCACTCTATGAATACCGCGGCAGCGACCGCAATGTACTTCATTGACGCTGTGTTTAGCCATCACGGTTTGCCGGGTAATATTGTTTTGGACCGTTTCCCAGATTTAAATTCGCATTTTGAATGTCACTGTTCGAGCTTCTCGGGACGAAGCTGTAGATGTTAAACGCGGCCCATGCGAAAACGAATGGGCAAGTCAAGCGCGTGAGTAGAGTCCTTCGATATATTCTTTGGAGTAATGCTACTTAACTTCACGAGCTGAAGTGCATTTTTACCAATTGCTAAGTTCACATTCAACAATGATGTACACGCGTCAACAGGGTCGACGCCATTTTTTGTGAATTCAGCTCGACACCCTCGAGTTCCTACCCTTTCTTGGCGCCTCGTGGCTCTACTTTGGGTGGGGGTGAAAGTTATAAACAGCGATCGAGTAGCCCATGGTATTTTGAGCGCAAATGTAGTCACCCGATCCAAGACGAAGTCTGCTGTTTTGAGTCCACGTGGCGTAATATCCCCGTTATCTCGATGAACTGCAAAGACACTTATTACCCGTCTTCGAATACGCGATTGCCTACTGTCAACTACGCGCCAATAAAGTCGGCGCGACCACTTGATTTGATGAAATTGCTGTGTCGGAGTAAATCCTCAAACGTCAAGCCATCAATCGGTTTGTACGTGGTGCACTTCAGTCTGCAGTGGATAAACAGAAAGGGAATGCAGATAAACATGGTAGAATAACATGAGTAAGTTCCAGAGCGTGATTGTGTATTATTGTCTACAGAAGGCCTAAGGGATTCAACAATTAAGAGCCTAGGCTGAGTAAATTCGCGCCACGCTTTATCGGACCATCACGGTTTTTGAGGCGATCGGCGACGTCTACACGCTAGATATCCCCTCATCGTTGCGACTTCACTCGACAATATACGTCGGGCGGCTACAGAAATTATCGCCCAGCTAAGCTTCACGGGTTGATTCCGATATCGGAGTCAGAGTCTCGTAGATTGGCCTACCTTTCTACCTTGCCTGACGCGCGAATGAAATTAGAAGCGGCTGCGTTCCTGTCTGTACAGGACCGAGAATTGGCGTTTCAGGTTCCCCGTGTTTGATCAACTCACGGTTTGACTGCCGGATCTCACTAGCAGCTCTTTCTGCAGTACGCTCGTGAGCAGTCTCAGCTTCTAGCAGAGCGTCGGCATCCTTGTTCTCCTTGTTCAGCCTCATCAGCACCCACATGGGTAACCAAAGACGCCAGCGTTACCATCGCGAGGGACCACCAACGCTTGTGGTCAGGTTCGCGGCATCGTGGATAGTATTGTAGGTCACGAGAACCCTCTTCCCGAAGCAGCTACGTCGGCTCACGAGACGTGCGCGGTTCCACCGCGCGCAAGTATCATAAATACTGGCTTGGGTTTCTACCCGAGCAGAATAAGTGGGAGCCGCATTCGTCGCTTCTTCGCGACTTCCCGGACGCTGTTCGGGCATATGAGTTAATGAAGTTGGACCACCCCAATGCGACAGCAGACGCGAATATTCTCGTAATTAAGTAGACAGTAAGGCGACTCAAGACATCGAGAACATTAATTGTGTCGTGGTGATTCACAGCGTTGATGATAATTTTTTTTGCGAGACAGAGACCGTCGAGATGAATGTGTATTACAACGACTACGAGAACGGGACCTGGACGAGTAGCGCAGAGCAGGATGGGCAGGCAAATGTGTCGCCACCCTGCGCTGAGCATTCAGCGGATATTGACTCCGCTGTTGAGAGTGATGACGCCGAGGCGCACCACAAAAAACTGCAGTCCACCGTTCATAAAGACTGTGCTCGTCCTTCCCGATCTAGGCATAACGCAACGAGGTGTATGTGCCGTTTATCGCAAGGTGGACGTCGCAAGAGTAACATTCCTCGTTGACATGGACATAGCAGACTCAGTCCTCATTCCAAGCGTTCTCGCATACTTTTCGCGTACAGCATCAATTGAGTGATCAGCGCGATAGTTCGTCCTCTCGATTTGCAAGTCATTGTAGAAGCTCTTTCTATCCTCGAGCATTCGATTCAAACGCCGGATAAATGCGCAACAAAAACTTTGGAAAGTGTCATTTGCATTGATCTTAAGACTCTTTCCGCGGAAAGCCCCGGAAAACGCCAAAAGTAGTCCTGCATCGTTGTAAGCGAGTCCAGAGTGTGAGCTCTCGACAAGTCGAACAGCTTCCAAATGATGAGTTGTTGGCTAATCACGTGGATGATTGCTCTCCCGCTTATGATTCTCTGGGTGATGTTGTACTGTGGGTCGTGCACTATGTCATCGTGGCTTCGGTCGTAACTTTAGAGTTATGACAATTGAGCACTTACGGTTGATGAGGTCTTTTTAGAAGGGCGTGGTATAATGTGCCACTATACAGGATTATTACATTAAAAAATAAACAATTTTATTGGCAGACAGGTGCTGTGCCCGAATAGCGGGTACAGCACTACCTGAGAACAAGTGGTTCCCGAAAAAACAAGAACACGGTATTACTTAGTACGATTAAAACAATTCGTAATGATTTAATTAATTTCCAATTTTACTTGATACCAATCACTTAGGCTAAGCTTTCCCGACCGGTTCGTGTAAGCTGTAAGGACGTTTACCTCCGTTTCATAGTAGCTTTAGTATTCCTTCCAACGATCTGTTTCTCTGAGCGTGCCAAGAAAATGAGCCTTTATATCATTTCTTACACCTCTCCGAACATAAATGGAAGCTGGCAGAGCACTTGATGCTGAAGCTTGACAAGCAAGCCCACTCAGGTGTCGAGGACTACACCCGGATGGTGTCATACGCCATGTTTTATCTGCTCAATAAGGCCTCGAAGTGGCTTACTCGGCACTTATGACGAACGGTAAGATGTTCCGCACATAGGCGATCTTATAGATAAATATTTGTGCCATATATCAGCCGCCGAACAACAGAGTAATGCTTCACACGCGCATTTTGGAAAGCGATAGACGAAGCGATCCCTGCAAGAAGATGTGCAGGATGGTGCGCTTGCTGTCGGCGTGCATTAGTGTGGGTACAATATTGGAACACATGAAGGTTCCCACATTCATGAACGCACTGCGACACGGCCCATCCCGACCCGCCCTTTTTAGAAAGGTGCCATCGACGATGGAAAAGGCAATTAAACTTGCCTAAGCTGAGGAGAAATTCTATAACAGTGCCTCGGCGACAACTTGGTACAAGCTGTCGGCCGATAGGTTGGATGCCACTCCTATGTAATTGGACAATGCAGACGTAGTCTGCTGTAAGTGCGGCAATGGCGACCAAGTGATGGCTCGCTGATATGCCAGTGTTTTTGCTAGTGCTACAGCTGCCCAGCAAGAGGACTCCCTACTCGAAAGGTGATGGCAAGAACCAGTGTGCAAGACGCGTGAGCTCTGTTCGACCACAGAGGGTTTGGGAAATGCAAGAACGCAGTAGAAGCGGGATGCCCTACTCTAAAACTACCTTTAAGCTCAGCGTTATCAAATAAATGGGTAGCATAGTCCCTGAGGTGACGAAATTTCGGTCTTCAACCCTGCTGGTCTATAGCGCTCGAATACGAGGCTACGACCATATGATGACCTCGTGGATTCGGATGCATAGCAGACTTTTGTAAAACTCACGGATTTGAAGGGAAATATGGCAATGTTTCATCCCCAGTCGAAGGTCGTGTTGACTAAAAACGAGTACATGACAAAAAAGGACGATCAAAGGCACGTCAAAACAAGTAATCTTTGAATTAGTTACAGGAAAAGTGACAAAACTTCGAACGAGTGTTCGAGCCCGCCGACGACAAAGTGGTAGAGGCATCCCTAGTTGCGATGCTCCAGCACATCTTAAAATCTGCCAAGGAGATAGTAAAAATCCAGGAGATGTCGTGGAATCTGCTCCTTGCCGACCTTAGCAAAAAAACACCCACAAGTAGTCGCACCAGTTCCGGACGAGACATTGATGGACTTCTTGTCGTCGCCCACAGTACGTGAGAGCGTCTTGAAGACAGACAAAAGGCTCACTGCTCAGGGCTGGGATGCCTTAGAGGACAGCCCTTTTTTTGAAAATTCTGTGGAAACATCTTGATAAGTTCCCAGAAGAAGTGTCGAGCCGCCTACCGGCTGATAGCGGCATCGGGCACGAAATTGATTTGAAACCTGGCACCAAATATATTGTGTTACCAGCAATGGCCATTGCTGAAACAAGAAGTCGAGTATATCGATGCGAAATTTGACAAGTGAGTCAAGGCGGGACATGTACGTAAGAGCAAGTCGCTAACTGCAGCCCGACCTTCTGTGTGCGTAAAGCCGCAGGTGGGTGGCGCGTGGTTCACGCTTTCAATAAGATGCACGCGGCCATCATTTCGGCACAAATGTCAATCTCGCTGAAAGATGTCTTATTAAACTCTATGGGAAAGTCAACTATCTTTTCCGCGTTAGATTTCTAGGACGGCTACAATCAGGTACTCATGAAAAGTCCGATGTCGCCAAAACAGCAGTAATCACCTCAAGCGGTAGTGGCTTGTGATGCATAAGGCTAAGAAACTCATCGGCGACATTTAACCGAGTGGTGGCTTACGTGATGCGTCGGCACCGTGCCTACGCGCCCCAATAATTTGATCGATGTATTCGTACATAGTAGGGTCGAGGATGGGCTGGGTGATTATATTCGCCCAATCGTCATTTATCGGCTGTGTTGTAAGCTGTGGGTGACGCCCAATTGAAGGTCAACTTTAAAATGCGTCATTGGGGGTTCCTTAGATACCTGTGCTGGGCTGCATCGTTGGAACACATGGTGTACGAGCAGTACCAGACAAGGTAATTGCTGTTAATGAATGGTCACTCCCATAAAACGTGAAGAATTCGCCCAATTCTAAGGGTTCGCTAATTGCTTGCATAAGTATAGCAATAACTCGTACCATGTTGAAGTGTTAGTACTATGGTAAAAGGATTATGATCTTGTGTTTACCGACCTTGCTTACTTGCGTGCCTAACGGCTTCTCCCCCCCCCCCCCCGTTAGCCTCTTGCCCACTCAGGTATACAAAATTATACCAGCTTTTCTACTCTTTCCTAGAAAACAGTGTCGTCAGCCGTCACTTGTACCTCTTCGTACGCGGGTGTCTGTGCTTTTTTACATATCAGTCACCTCTATTTGGAGTTGGAGGTGACTTTTTCTCGCAGTAGACGCATTAGCATCTACTGAAACATTTGCATCGCTAAGAGCTGCATTAAGCCGTGCAGCTGCCAGCTTTGCTGCCTCACAGGCAACGCGCACGGGTGTTGATACCATGTGCAAACAAATTGATATGAGCAAATTATTAATGCCCTAAATTGGAGTATCAAATATAAAAAAAATGCAAAAATAGTTTACAGGGAAAGACATAATAGTATTTCTATGTCACTCCACAGCATTGACAATTGTGACTGTTAGGTAAGGTAGGGGTGGTGTTACGGAGTTTGTCATTACATAAATATTATTTCCTTGGAAGCGTAATATTAGATATCATGTTGTATGAGAAGTGAAATAATAAAGAAGTACAAAATTATCATCTTTATTAATTTTAACTTGATAGTTCCAGTATTACTGAATTTAGTAATATTGAGATTAGCTGTATTGATTGGTTGCTTTGAGTTTGAATCAACGCCGTCAAATATCATAAGACACGATCGTGCGGTGCGCATGTAGGCGCCATATACAGCCTGTTATTGCTCCGCTGTAAGAATGAATTTTACATATTGTAAGATCGCCAACAGTTAAAAAGTGGAACGGTTAGCCGCTTACGTCGCGCCTCTTAAGACCATTCAATCACTTATTTAGCGACCAGTGTGTGCATCTACCCAGGTGACAGTATGCGGCGCTTGACATGCCACCTAAAATGGTAAAGCTGATAGGTCGTCTGCAGTGACACCCATACAACCACGCACTAACCGCACGCGCAGCGATAAAAAGCCTCCGGCGCCTGGTGCCACAATTGCAACACCGACAGATGCTACTGTCGCACTGTTAACTAAGCTGAGCGATCCATCTCACTTGCGCAGTGAGTGTGTATTCCGTCGCTCATTGTTTACTACAATGAGTCGACTGCGCTGCGTCATCTCATAGTGGTGATGAGCACAGCGAGCTAATAGGGGAAGGGTGATGGCGCTTTATTGCCTATCCAAACTACACCCACTGCGCATAACATGGAGACGCCGAACGTTTTAAAAGCCAACTTGCCTAACGTCAACCTAAGCAACTTTCTCGTCGTCTGCATTAGCTAGCACAGCGACCATTCATTAGAGCTCTGCCCTTGCATGAGCAGCTGCTTCTCAGTTGGGCAGAACCACAACATCTGTCGTTCAGACCGTCATACACAATGTATCTGGCGAAGATGAGCCTGATCTTAGATTTCCATTGACGCCACGTGAACGTATCCATTCGCTGTCACAATTTAGCCGTATTGAACACGGCTATCTGACTGGTGGCATACCACTGATGCCACATCCATCCGAATGCTTTATTCCGATGGAACCAGTGCATCGCTCCTAAAGCGCACTGCTCTAGATGCACATAATAGTATTGCATCAAAAGTTCATGAAAGGGTCATGGAAAAGCACTTGGTCGTGTTTCCCGATCCCGGTCGTGCCTCATTAAGACTCGTGCTACGCACAAACGAGACTGGCCTGTGAGTATGGCGCACTACGTTTATATAAAAAGGTGTCTCGGCGTGGACACTGACATGTTTCGTATACCAAACTTCACGAAAGGCAATTGCTTGCTCCATTCTTTGGGAGCCGCTATTGTAAGCAATACATCCGCCACAACACGATTGGCACGTTCCATTTGGCCATCAGTCTAAGGGTGATCGATTGTAGACATGTACCCAGCAGCTTAAACACATAGCGCCAAAACGCTGACGTATAACGTGGATCCCCGTCCGATATTATGGACTCGAGAACCCGTGAAGACGGTACACATGATGCAGGATTGATAGAGTTGTCTCCTTGTCTGAGATCGAAGTGCTACATAGTGGCGCGGCAGCACCTGCAATGGCGCACTGGTGGACGGTGTGATAACCTGTTTATAGTTATATGATGTTGCAGGCTTTATGCGATAGCACAGTTCGCAGGGGCGAATAAAGTTGGCCAAATATCATAGGTATGGGTGTGGCCGCTAGAATTCCTCTGAAACTCGTACGAATGTATTTTCACGGCCCATTCACATCTGTGAACTATTATCTTGTTGAGGCACCGGTCTTGGCGTAGCCAGACGCAGATAAGACCTTTAAGCGTCGTCTGCGATGCAACCAGTTCGGCGTCGACGGTGTCATTTCTTATCAGTCCGTCTTTTAGAAGCCGCATAACTGACTAACACTGTGCATACCAAGGAGCTACTATCAGTAAAATATGCTCTAATTAAGTTTCAAGTGCGCCTATTTGGGGCACCGAACTATTTGTGATTCATAGGGATCGCGCTACACTGTGGATCGCAATAAACTCACCCCACCTCTCGTCTAGCATGGTGAGATGGCTTACATTCATTCTAAGTAAATTAAAAAGTCGGTTACAAGCCGGGTAAGTCGAATGTCTTGGCTGGAGCGCTATCGCGTAGACCAGACTTTGAGGCAAGACACCAGGAAAATGTGTCTCGGTCTAAGGTACAAGTTGAGTCGTCAACATTTGTAGCCATGAAGACCCACCTCGCGACGAACTCAATGGCCTCCGAAGCCAAAGAAAGCTACAGTCGGGACGAATATGTTGCCTGCTGTTAGCTTCCTACGGTGGACGATAGGTCTCCCTCCCGTCTCATCTGAAGGCTTAGCTAAGGCGCTTCAGCTGCAGCGATGGTATGTTATGGCATCGTGTGGTCCGTTCAGAATCTATGCCCCTCATGAGCGAATCTCAAGTTAAAGATACCTCATGAGCACCCTGGTACACCATTGATTGGGCATCTAAGCATCTACTTATTTCTTTGACCAAACCCATTCTCCATCCTTTTAAGGAGGTCAGGCAAGGGCAGGCGACACCTGCTACTACCATTGTAGGTGACTGGGCCGTGTCGGCTTCATCGCCCGACTCGGTGGCAACTGTCAAGGCCTTCGGATTAACCGGGGCCACAGCCGTTAAGGCTACAGGTTCTAGCGTGACAACCAAAGAGGTGATGAAGATGCTGTTGGACACTTCGTCATACGTTTTGGGCGCAAAGTCATCTCGTGATGACTCCATCGACGACGATAACTCTAGTGATGTCAGTATGCATCACTAGGAGCGAAGTGATCGTAAAAAATATTTCGTAAGCTTGCTGCTGGTGGTGCTAGTATGCATAAACAGGGACGGGGCGCATCTCGTGAAAGATGAGCGTTCACCAATGAGGATCCTTAAATGAGTATGCCTCCTTGGGGGCATGACCTGCACCCGTAAACAGCATGGGCATGCGCCTACACACTAGATGCAAGGTAACCCTGCCTCTCTCGATAATGGTGCAGGTTGTCGCATGCGCCAACTACGTCCTTTTTTTGAACTGGTCGCATAAAGCATCAAGGTTGTCGAGCCAGGCCTAGCGGTCTATGCTTTGCACGTGCTTCACAAGCTTGAAACAAAGGAGTGACATCCTTTGCCGGCATCTATGTGACTACCGATGCCGGAAAAAGGCATCGATGAAAAATTCCGTTTCGTCCTCTCCAAGCTTGTGAAACCTGGATGAGTCGATCGTTGGCCATACCAGACCAACGAGTTTGGTTGCCCTTTGAGGGCAACCAAGGCTTGTTTTCGGGAGCAAACCGCCCCGTTTCGCGGTCCCTCTCCCGTTGGCTCACGTTAACTTAACGATAACATTACTCTGGAAGTAATCCTGGACCTCAAACCCTTATACGAGCGCGGGAAACGCTCGTTCTCCAAAGGACCTTCTGTTGAGGAGGATGGGTCTCGTCGTACTGCAAGACGAGACCCGGTACGTACATGATCAGTTAAGAACGAGGTTCCCAACTATTATGCGAGTGTGGATATCCTTGCCAACGAACGAGGTGACTCGTTCAGTCCTTCCACAACACGGTGATTCGAGATGCGTTCATTTCGAAACGCTTTTTATCACTTGAATTCTTCAATGGTTGTTGATCAAATTTACAGTGGTATCCTTCGCATTGACCTTAGGATCAATGCGTGATAAACAAGAGCAAGATTGTTCTTTGCTCGAGTGAGCTCTCCCCTTAAACAAAAGTTACTTTTAAACTGGGTGGGTATGCGCTGATGGCGTAAGCCGTTCACAAAATACGGTTTTCGCTTCGTAGAAGCATGCACTATATTATTGATGGCAAATTCTACCATCGGCAAGAACTCGCTCCAACTCGTAAAGGAGTAAACGTATCAGCGAATTATCTCTTTGAGGATGCGATTTGCACGTTCTGTCTGACCATCTGCTTCAGGATGGTCAGAAGTTGACACCTTCAACTGTGTTCCAAGTTATTTAAACACACAATGCAAACCTCTGCTGTGAATCTGGGGTTTCGATCTAAAACCAGTTCACGGGGTAACCCATGGAGTCAAAATATCGTGTCAACAAAGACACGAGCACAGCTTATAGCTATGATCGACTCCGGGACTGCAGCAAGATGATT